>NC_134887.1:12605809-12615809 GCF_041734735.1 Babylonia areolata
ACAGTAAATGCAGTTTGCATATAATTAGGCTTCATTTTTTATTATTTTTGTGTGCCCATCCCAGAGGTGCAATATTGTTTTAAATAAGATGACTGGAAAGAACTGAATTTTTCCTATTTTTATGCCAAATTTGGTGTCAACTGACAAAGTATTTGCAGAGAAAATGTCAATGTTAAAGTTTACCACGGACACACAGACACACACACACACAGACAACCGAACACCGGCGAGTCAAAAAATAAATCGGGCCCCCCATGCCCTCGTCCTGCGGTCAGAAAAGACGGGCGCAATAGCTAATCAACTAGTTCCAGAGTTCGACGTTTCAATCTACGGGACATGTGTTCAAATCCTGGTCGAGTGGTGCTCGTGTGGGTACATCAAGCGTTTGATTTTTCAGTCTAAGGGACCTGTGTTCAAATTTTCAAGTCGCATGGCACTTGGTGAGTAAAGGGTGGACTTAAAAAAAAGATTTTTTTTTTTTTTTTTTTTTTTTTTACTGATCTCCCAGTTCAACAGATGCACAGATCTGCCAGTATCTGAGTCCCCGTTTTCAGACAGATGGGCGCGACAGCCAAGTAATACATTAGTTCAAGCGTTGGACTTTTCAATCTAAGGGGCCTGTGTTCAAATCTCTGTCGCATGGCGCTTGGTGAGTTGAGGATGGACGTTTGTGTTTATATGATTATATGTATGTATATACATATATATATATATTATTTTTTTTACTGATCTCCCAGTGCCTGAACCCCCTTTTGCGTGCAGAAGACCAATTATACAAGCTAAGGATCTCATGATCGATGTTAGCGTATGTTGGGATATGGAAACAAACAATAACACAATTTATTTCCAAGTATGCACACCCCCCCCCCCCCAAAAAAAAAAAAAAACAAAAAAAAAACGGAGTAAAACTGCCTACATGGCGTGTTAAAAAAAAAAAAAGAGGGTCATTCGAGCACACGTGTAAATGTGGAAATTGCAGTCCACAAATGCTGAAGAAGAAGGAGAAGACGAAGAGGGGGAGCAGGGGAAGCAGGAGAAGAAGAAGAAGGAGGAAGAAGAAGAAGGAAGAGGAGGAGGAGGAGGAAAGAGGAAGAGGAGGAAGAAGAGGAAGAAGAGGGGGAACAGGAAAAGAAGAAGAAGAAGATTCCTGGAAGTAAGGCTGATGTCGTGTGACTACTGCCCCTCCACCCTCACCCTCACCCCTCCACGCCCCTCGTGGATGTGGACACATGAAATTTCGTTTGTAATTTTAGAAGAAAAAAACACAAAAAAAACAACAAAACATTCTCACAATAATAATACCAGTGTCGAATTGCGGAGCTTTTATCGGTATCTTGCGTGTTGCTGGACAAAACGCCGACGGCTGAATGCACTTCCTGAACACGGCTGCAGAGTGGTGAGAGAGCATTGCACTGTACTCACCTCCCTCCCTCCCTCCCCTTGTCGCTGCCGCAGCAGCAGCAGCACCAAATGAATCTTCAGGTCACAGGTCCAAGTGCCTTGCTTTATCAGTTTTGCTTTCAGCGTGACGCGCGCTTTTTTTTTTTTTTTTCCCCGTTCCAATGGTAGCGCCACTTGGTGGCCAGCGAACGAGATCGATAAAAAAAAAAAAAAAAAAATCAAGAACATTCACCCGTGTTCAAAATTTTAAATCTGCCCCCTTCCCTCCCCCCTCCTCCACCACCCCTTCACCCCCCTCGTCCCGCGGTCAGACAAGACGGGCTCAAAAGTTAATGAAATAGTTCAAGGGTTGGACTTTTCTATCAACGGGAACTGCGTTCAAAATCCCAGCCGCGTGGCTCTTGGTGGATTAAGGGTGGACATTTGGTGTTGTTGTTTTTTTCTGATCTCCCAGGTCAGCATATGTGCAGATCTGACAGAGTATGAGTCCACGCAGTCAGACAGATGGGCGCAAGAGCTGAGAAATTAACTGGTTCAAGCGTTGGACTTTTCAATCTATGGGACCTGCGTTCAAAACCCCCGGTCGCGTGGAGCTGATGTGGATTAATTTGTATTTGTATTTGTATTTCTTTTGATCACAACAGATTTCTCTGTGTAAAATTCGGGCTGCTCACCCCAGGGAGAGCGCGTCGCTATACTACTGCGCCACCTTTTTTTTTTCCTGCGTGCTGTTTTTATTTGTTTTTCCTATCGAAGTGGATTTTTCAACAGAATTTTGCAACAGATCTGCACATCTGCTCAGCTGGGGGAGAGAAAAAAACCCCCACAAATGTGGTGGCCTAGAGGTAACGCGTCCGCCTAGGAAGCGAGAGAGAATCTGAGCGCGCTGGTTCGAATCACGACTCAGCCGCCGATATTTTCTCCCCCTCCACTAGACCTTGAGTGGTGGTCTGGACGCTAGTCATTCGGATGAGACGATAAACCGAGGTCCCGTGTGCAGCATGCATTTGGCGCACGTAAAAGAACCCACGGCAACAAAAGGGTTGTTCCTGGCAAAATTCTGTAGAAAAATCCACTTCGATAGGAAAAACAAATAAAAACGGCACGCAGGAAAAAAAAAAAAGAAAAGAAAAAAAAAGGGTGGCGCTGTAGTGTAGCGACGCGCTCTCGCTGGGGAGAGCAGCCCGAATTTCACACAGAGAAATCTGTTGTGATAAAATGAAATACAAATACAAATAGCACGAAACAGCTTTCGAAATACGTTCGGCACACCAGCATATGGCCCAATTTCTCTCTATCTCTAACCCTCACTGTTTCTCTGATTATCAGTCTGTCTGTCTGTCTATCTATCTATCTATCTAATTATCTATCTGTCTCCCTCCCCCCCTCCCTCTCTCTGTCTTCATCTCTCTCTCATTCTCTCATTAATGACAAATAAAGCACAATTCGTTATAGAAATGACACTTCGAAACGACTGGGACACCAGCAAATGACTGTCTGTCTCTCTGTCTCTGTTTCTCTGTCTGTCTATCTCTGTATCTGTGTGTGTGTGTCTGCCACTGTCTCTGTCTATCTCTCCTTATTGACAAATAAAACCCATACAGAAATGACACTTCGAAACAGTTTCGGAATACGTTTTAGACACCAGCAAGCGTCTCTGTCTCTTTGTCTCTGTCTCTCTGTTTGTCTGTCGGTCTATCTCTCTCTCTGTCTCTCTGTATCTCTCTCTCTCTCGTTACTGACGAATAAAGCACATTCCATACAGAAATGACACTCCGAAATAGTTTTGAAATACGTTGAGGACACCAGTAAGTGGCATGGAAAAGACATTGAATACTATTTCCCAAGCTTGTTTTTTGGGAGGGTGTTTTTTTTTTCTTTTTTTTTTTTTTGTTTTTGTTGTTGTTGTTGTTGTTGTTTTTCGCTCGGAACATTATTTGGAAACTCATGTATGAAAGTGGCTGAAGAAGAAAAATTACGGCCTGGAAATCATGTATTGAAAAGAAGAAAAAAAGAAGAAAGAAAGCAGGAAAGAAAGAAGGAAAGAATGAAAGAAGGAAAAATAACGAAGACAGAAAGAAAGGGAGAGATTGAAAACAAACAAAAAAAAACCCTAAAGAAAGCGGGGGGAAGCAAGAAAAAAAAGGAAAGAAAGAAAGGAAGAAAGAAAGAGAGAGAGAGAAGGAGAGATAAAGATCAACGTGTTACACATGCGTGCGTAAGTGTAAATGATTGCTCTCCTCTCTTTTCTGTGTCTGTCTGTCTGTCTGTCTGTCTGTCTGTCTCTCTCTCTCTCTCTATATATATATATATATCTACACTCCCCCTTTCTCTGCCTGTCTGTCTGTCTCTCTCTCTATATATACATATATATCTACACCCCCCATCTTTCTGTCTGTCTCTCTCTCTCTATATATATATACATATATCTATATCTACCACCACCAATCCCCCCCCACCCCCCTCTGTGTGTGTGTGTGTGTCTAGACCCCTCCTCTCTCTCTCTCTCATTTATCCATCGTCTCTTGCACTACCTGTGAACTTGTTCTTGTTTATCTAATTCTCTCTCTCTCTCTCTCTCTCTTCTCATTTATCCATCGTCTCTTGCACTACCTATGAACTTGTTCTTGTTTATTTATTTCTTCCTCTCTCACCCCCTACCCCCACCCCACCTCCTCCTCTCTCTCTCTCATTTATCCATCGTCTCTTGCACTACCTGTCAGCTGAAAGGGCAACTATTTCACCAGCTCGGGGAACATGGTTTTGAAACACACACACACACACACACACACACAGGCCTGACTAAGCGCGTTGGGTTACGCTGCTGGTCAGGCATCTGCTTGGCAGATGTGGTGTAGCGTATATGGACGCCTCCTTGAGCTACTGAAACTGAAACTGAAACTGAAACTGAAAGGGCGAGACCGGGAGTCGAGCGCAGACCCTCGCGGTATTGACAGGTAACCTCGAGTTAAGGCACATGCTCTTCTGTGCCTTCCTCTTCTAACTTAAGGTAACTCTCTCCATACGAACGGCGAAAGAGACGACGTTAACAGCGTTTCACCCCAATTACCACCATCAAAATATTGCAAGCGGAAGGCTCTTATACTGAAGAGGTGAATGTTGACAAAGAATACCACAATTCTGACGACGGAAGCTAAAGGTTGGGTCATTCAGACACCCACTGGACATCCGAGGGGTCTGTGTAGAGGAGAAGAGAGCACTGGCCGTACTGAGCGAGTTAAAGAGTGGTGCCAAGCTTACAATAGCACTGTTAAAATTGACAACTATTTCACCAGCTCGGGGAACATGGTTTTGAAACACGCACGCACACACACACACACACACACACACACCTTTAGCCATCTTTGTTGTCACGGTGCACTTTTAGCGACGTCTTCTCACAGTGTAGACAACCAAAGATGTGATCTTAGATGTGATTCGGATCGCGTGAGGGGAGGGGGGGGGGGGGGGGGGGAGAGAGAAGGGGGGGGGGGGGTATCTGCCAGTGGAACAGTGTGCGGGTTAAAGTTATCCAGGTTGGGTCGTTTTTCATCCTTCTACAAGGATTTTTTTATTTTTATGTCAATGTCCACGCCAGAAATGTTACAGGATAGTATTACATACACAAGTACATTTGGAGAAGAAAAAAAAAGACAACAAAATATCAACAAATGAAAACAGCATAGTAAACTTCTACAAGGATTTCGCTCGGGCAAAAAAACAAAAAAAAACACCCCAAAAAATATATACATAGGGTATCGTGTGCCAGACTTGTATTTCGTTGATCCTGATTAATTGTATCTTGGAAAAAAAAAAAAATAGAGAGAGAGAGAGAGAGAGAGGAGAGAGAGAGAGAGAGAGAGAGAGAGAGAGAGAGAGAGAAAGAGTGAGAGAGAGAAAGAGAGAGAGAAGAGAGAGAGTGAGAGAGAGAGAGTGTGAGAGAGGGGAGAAAGAGAGAGTGAGAGAGAGAGGAGAGAGAGAGAGAGAGAGTGTGAGAGAGAGGAGAGAGAGTGAGAGAGAGAGAAGAGAGAGAGAGTGAGAGAGTGTGAGAGAGGAGAGAAAGAGAGAGAGGAGAGAGAGAGAGAGAGAGAGAGAGAGGAAATGAGAAGGGAATGAGAGTGAGAGAGATGTGGGGGTGACAGAGGGAGAGAAAGAAAGCGGAGGTGGAGATGGAGGGATGGGGCTTGGGGGTGGGGGTAAGTGGGGCAGGGAGAGACAGACAGACAGACAGACAGACAGAGACAGACAGAGACAGACAGACAGAGAGAGAGAGACAGACAGAGACAGAGAGACAGTCAGAGACAGACAGAGAGAGACAGTCAGAGACAGACAGAGAGAGACAGTCAGAGACAGACAGACACAGACAGGAGACAGTCAGAGACAGAGACAGACAGAGACAGACAGACAGACAGAGAGAGACAGTCAGAGACAGACAGTCAGAGACAGACAGACAGAGAGAGACAGTCAGAGACAGACAGACAGAGAGAGACAGTCAGAGACAGTCAGAGACAGACAGACAGAGAGAGACAGACAGACAGACAGTCAGAGACAGACAGACAGAGAGAGACAGTCAGAGACAGACAGACAGACAGTCAGAGACAGACAGACAGAGAGAGACAGTCAGAGACAGACAGACAAGAGAGCAGAGAGACAGTCAGGAAGACAGACAGTCAGAGACAGACAGACAGAGAGAGACAGTCAGAAGACAGACAGACAGAGAGAGACAGTCAAACAGAAGACAGTCAGAGACAGACAGCAGAGAGAGTCAGACAGACAGAGAGAGACAGTCAGAGAAGACAGACAGAGAGAGACAGTCAGAGACAGCAGCAGAGAGAGAACAGTCAGACAGAGACAGACAGTCAGAGACAGACAGAGACAGACAGACAGAGAGAGACAGACAGAGAGGGCAGTCAACGACAGTCAGACAGACAGACAGAGAAGACAGTCAGAGACAGACACAAGACAACAGAGAGAGACAGTCAGAGACAGACAGACAGAGAAGACGAGTCAGAGACAGACAGAAGAGAGCAGACAGTCAGAGACAGACAAGACAGACAGTCAGAGACAGACAGACAGACAGAGACAGACAGAGACAGTCAGAGACAGACAGTCAGAGACAGACAGACAGAGAGAGACAGTCAGAGACAGACAGTCAGAGACAGACAGACAGAGACAGACAGACAGAGAGAGACAGTCAGAGACAGACAGACAGACAGAGACAGACAGACAGAGAGAGAGAGACAGTCAGAGACAGACAGTCAGAGACAGACAGACAGAGAGAGAGACAGTCAGAGACAGACAGTCAGAGACAGACAGACAGAGAGAGACAGTCAGAGACAGACAGACAGACAGTCAGAGACAGACAGACAGAGAGAGACAGTCAGAGACAGACAGACAGAGACAGACAGACAGTCAGAGACAGACAGTCAGAGACAGACAGACAGAGAGAGACAGACAGAGACAGACAGACAGAGAGAGACAGTCAGAGACAGACAGACAGACAGAGACAGACAGACAGAGAGAGACAGTCAGAGACAGACAGACAGTCAGAGACAGACAGACAGAGAGAGACAGTCAGAGACAGACAGACAGAGAGAGACAGTCAGAGACAGACAGACAGTCAGAGACAGACAGAGAGAGACAGTCAGAGACAGACAGAGACAGACAGACAGAGACAGTCAGACAGTTAGAGACAGACAGACATACAGACATACAGACAGACAGAGACGGAGAATGAGATGGAGAGAGAGAGAGAGAGAGAGAGAGAGAGAGAGAGAGAGAGTTTGAACAACAACGTTTTTAATCACCGAGAGACCGACGGGCAGACACAGTGGGTGTGAAAAAGGAGAAAGGAGAGGTGTGGTGGGGGTGGGGTGGGGGGGGCGGGGCGTGGGGGGGGGGGTTACAATAAACAGACGATGGAACAACACAAAAACTAAACTAACCAGTTACATGATAGGTTTTCAGCTGAAACAAAAAAACAACAACAAACAACAACAACAACAAAAAAACACACACAAAAACAAACAAACAAAAGAAACACAAAGAAGAAGAAGAAGAAGAAGGAGAAGGAGAAGAAGAAGGAGAAGAAGAAGAAGAAGGAGAAGAAGAAGGAGAAGAAGAAGAAGGAGAAGGAGAAGAAGAAGGAGAAGGAGAAGAAGAAGGAGAAGAAGGAGAAGAAGAAGGAGAAGAAGAAGAAGGAGAAGAAGGAGAAGGAGAAGAAGGAGAAGGAGAAGAAGAAGGAGAAGAAGGAGAAGAAGAAGAAGAAGGAGAAGGAGAAGAAGGAGAAGAAGAAGAAGGAGAAGAAGGAGAAGAAGAAGAAGAAGGAGAAGAAGGAGAAGAAGAAGAAGGAGAAGAAGAAGGAGAAGAAGAAGAAGGAGAAGAAGAAGGAGAAGAAGAAGAAGAAGAAGAAGAAGAAGAAGAAGAAGAAGAAGAAGAAGAAGGAGAAGGAGAAGAAGAAGAAGAAGAAGGAGAAGAAGGAGAAGAAGAAGAAGAAGGAGAAGAAGGAGAAGAAGAAGAAGAAGGAGAAGAAGAAGGAGAAGAAGAAGAAGAAGAAGAAGGAGAAGAAGAAGGAGAAGAAGAAGACGGAGAAGGAGAAGAAGAAGGAGAAGAAGAAGAAGGAGAAGAAGAAGGAGAAGAAGAAGAAGAAGGAGAAGAAGAAGAAGAAGAAGAAGAAGAAAACATATTCCATTAGGAAAGATAGTTTCGGCTTCAAACAAAAACAACCATAAATATCTCCCGGACTGAAAAACAAACAAAGAAAAACAACGATGGCCTAACTCTTTTTTTTTTAAATAATTTTTTTGTCCTTCAAAGCACAATTATTCGCCAGACATTTGACATCTTCGATATATACACACACATATATATATATATATACACACACACACACACACATATATATATATATATATATATATATATATATATATATATATATATATATATATATATTTAAGTCGTCTTATTAAACCTGAAAAAAGGGATTTTTTTCTATTTTTATAGATCTACTTTCCGTTCTTTGGTTTCCAAAGCTTGAAATGAATTCTATTTTTATAGATCTACTTTCTGTCCTTTGGTTTCCAAAGCTTGAAATGAATATTTTTGTAATATATATATATATATATATATATATATATATGTATATAATTGAAAACATATACAAAACAAAATGCCAAACAAAAATGTCTTCAGAAGATCATTCTCATTTTAGATACTAGATATGACAAGCATTAGCCCAAGTGAAAAGATTCTCAAATTGTGGAGGAAAACGGAACCGGAAAAAACTCCATCTTGCATTCATTCTGATAATTCAGGACGTAATAAACATGTCGCATACATGATGAATCAAAACAGACAAATATGCAAACAATAAATAAATTTAAACAATTCAATAAATAAATTCAACACAATACAATACATAACGATAAAGTACAATACAATACAACACAATACAATACAACAATACAATACAACACGATACAGTACAATACAATACAATTCAACACAATACATAACGATACGGTACAATAAATACAATTCAACACAACACAATACAACACGATACAGTACAATACAATACAATTCAACACAATACAATACAACACGATACAATACAATACATTTCAACACAATACAACACAGTATCAGTATCGGCAGCTCAAGGAGGCGTCACTGCGTTCGGACAAATCCATATACGCTACACCACATCTGCCAAGCAGATGCCTGACCAGCAGCGTAACCCAACGCGCTCAGTCAGGCCTTGAGAAAAGAAAAAGAAAAAAAAGAAGGTAATAATAAATAAATACAATAAATACAAATACAATAGAATTCAACACAATACAATGCAACACGATACAGTTCAATATAATTCAACACAATGCAATACAATGCAACACACTGCTACACAATTCAACACAATACAATACGACGGGCGCAACAGCCGAGTGGTTAAAGCGTTGGACTGTCAGTCTGAGGGTCCCGGGTTCGAATCACGGTGACGGCGCCTGGTGGGTAAAGGGTGGAGAATTTTACGACCTCCCAGGTCAAGATATGTGCAGACCTGCTAGTGCCTGAACCCCCTTCGTGTGTATATACAAGCAGAAGATCAAATACGCACGTTAAAGATCCTGTAATCCTTGTCAGCGTTCGGTGGGTTATGGAAACAAGAACATACCCAGCATGCACATCCCCGAAAACGGAGTATGGCTGCCTACATGGCGGGGTAAAAACGGTCATGCACGTAAAAGCCCACTCGTGTGCATACGAGTGAACGCAGAAGAAGAAGAAGACCACAATACAATACAACACACTACTACACAACAAGTACAATACAGTACAACACACCCCACACCACCACACAACACAAAATCACGAACAAACAACACCTGAAACGTGTGTCACTAGAGTCTCCTGTCAACAACGACAAGTTGGAACTGTGGACACGTGACTGCACGTATCCTCATCATACACACCATTGTCCTGGGACGGGTGGGGGGGGGGGGGGGGGGGACAATCCTCCAGAGGGTGGCCTCCTGGTAACCGGAAGTTGATGTAGTTATTCCCCTTACCCCCCTCCCCCCCTCACCACCACCCCCAT
>NC_134887.1:12618309-12630809 GCF_041734735.1 Babylonia areolata
TGGCCAATGAGCTATCCATGTATTTTCACATCAATGGGTTGGAGTCCTCCCATTCAAAACAGACCATAGAGCCTGCAGATAAAGGTGTACCTGCGGGCAAACTGCCCGAGGGTAAGCAGTATCCGGTATTCAGGAACACTCAAGTCTACCTGATGGCCTTAACTCACTCAGTACGGCCAGTCCTCTCTTCTCCTCTACACAGACCCCTCGGATGTCCAGTGGGTGTCTGAATGACCCAACATTTAGCTTCCGTCGTCAGAATTGTGGTATTCTTTGTCAACATTCACGTCTTCAGTATAAGAGCCTTCCGCTTGCAATATTTTGATGATGGTAATTGGGGTGAAACGCTGTTAACGTCGTCTCTTTCGCCGTTCGTATGGAAAGAGTTAAAACCCAAAAAGCAAATTTGCCCTTACAACCAGCTAAGGGTGACTGCACACGAAGCACCAATAAGCATGGCGGATCCTTTTTTAGGACGAAACAGCCGTGCTTTGCGGATAACACGTGTTTTTTTGCAGACTCTCTCAATCGAAAATGCTCTGAGCTGTTGTACGGTTAGAAGTAAAAGCATGTGCTGAAGGGAATTCCCGGGATTTTTTTTTTAATTACAGACGATGGGTTAACTGCCTGAGTGCACCCTGCATCTTGAAGAATACGAAGACAGCTTAACTCTCTCCATATGAACGGCGAAAGAGACGACGTTAACAGCGTTTCACCCCAATTACCATCATCAAAATATTGCAAGCGGAAGGCTCTTATACTGAAGACGTGAATGTTGACAAAGAATACCACAATTCTGACGACGGAAGCTAAAGGTTGGGTCATTCAGACACCCACTGGACATCCGAGGGGTCTGTGTAGAGGAGAAGAGAGGACTGAGTGAGTTAACCTTCAAACTGAATTTTGTCTTGAATACCGCCCCCTGTCTGCCTGTCTGTCTTCCTGCCTGTCTGTCTGTCAGTCAGGGTGTGAGGCCCGTCTGGATGTTCCGGGAAGGAGTCCTTCTGGGTCCTGCTCTCAAGGTGGTGAGTGACCTGAAGTATGATTGATTCTTGTCTCCACTTGATGTCCCCGCCCTGGGTGACGTCCTTCTTGTTCACTGACGTCTTCAGTGTCAGGGTTGGCTCTGGGACTTCGTTGTCTTGGTGGTGGTTCCCCCCTCATCCCCCCCCCCCCCCCCCAGGCCATCACTCCACTTCTGGGAAACAAATAAGGTATAGAGACTGAAACTGCTATTTCAAGGCCTTCCTCCGCTATCACAAACAGAACGACGGGTGCCAAGTTTATATATATATATATATAAGTGGAGTGATGGCCTAGAGGTAACGCGTCCGCCTAGGAAGCGAGAGAGAATCTGAGCGCGCTAGTTCCAATCACGGCTCAGCCGCCGATTTTTTCTCCCCATCCACTAGACCTTGAGTGGTGGTCTGGACGCTAGTCATTCGGATGAGACGATAAACCGAGGTCCCGTGTGCAGCATGCACTTAGCGCACGTAAAAGAACCCACGGCAACAAAAGGGTTGTTCCTGGCAAAATTCTGTAGAAAAATCTACTTCGTTAGGAAAAACAATTAAAACTGCACGCAGGAAAAAAATACAAAAAAACTGGGTGGCGCTGTAGTATAGCGACGCGCTCTCCCTGGGGAGAGCAGCCCGAATTTCACACAGAGAAATACAAATACAAATATATGTACACGAATGACTGAATGAATGTGTGTGGACGTACATACATCAATCATCAATTAAAGACGTGGCGGTGACTGACATAACAAAACATGACAGACCTACACACACACACATACAGATATTGAAGACACAGACAAGCAGACGGATTGATACACATGCTGACAGACACCTTTTGTAGGCGGGTCTGACTGACGAAGAAGCTGACATGTCCGCCCTGGCATCGCCGGCGGGAAATAATCGCACACAGATAGAAAACTGAGAAAAACAGAAAGACAGACACATCACACATGCACGCACGCAAGCACGCACGCGCGCGCGCGCGCGCACACACACACACACACACAGGCATTTGTAAAAAAATAATATTACGCAACACACGCATAAACAGATGCAAATACACACACACACCACACACACACACACTCTCTGACACCCACAACACACACACACACACACTCATGCCCACAACACACACACACACACACACACACACACAGACACACACGCAGGCACACACACATACTGAGAGAGAGAGAGAGAGAGAGAGAGAGAGAGAACTCTCTCTCTCTGATTCCTTGAATAAATAACGTTTTGAGTTCCGAGTATTCTCTCTCTCTCTCTCTCTCTCTCTCTCTCGCTCACATGCACACACACGCACGCGTGCGCACGCACACAAACACGTACACGCACACAAACACGTACACACACACACGCGCGCGCGCGCGCGCACACACACACATACGCACGCGCGCACACACACACACACAAAACAACAAAAAACAGCGAGACAGACGAAGACTGCTTTTGTGCTGTACTGTCAATGAAAGTCGGGCGTGAACATGTTGGGGAGGTGTGAGGGGGGGCGGGGGGGGGGGGGGGTAAGGGGGGTGGGGGGAGAGAGGGTGTGAGAGGGTGGGGGGGGGGCGGTGAGGAAGGTGAGCACTGGCTTTCGATCTTTTTGCACGTTGTAGTGACTGTGGCATTTGAGGTGTGACAGTTTTGCCGCGTGACTTGAGTCAAGGTCTCTCTCTCTCTCTCTCTCTCTCCCTGTGTGTGTGTGTGTGTGTGTGTGTGTGTGTGTGTGTGTGTGTGTGTGTGTGTGTGTGTGTGTGTGTGTGTTTGGGTCTTTTTTGTTTTTTTTGTTGTCGTTTTTTCTCTCTCTATGATCTCGTGCAGTGACATCATGAGACATGAGGAGCAATGACATTGCATCTCCAGATACACGCAGTGGTGGTGGTGGTGGTGGCGGTGGTGGTGTTGCTGCTGTTGTTGTGTGGTTATCTTGTCGTGCTTCGGCAGATTATTGTCGCTAGCGACATCATAAGCATCCCAGGTTTCATGACGCATACGCGCACACACACGCACCCGCGCGCGCACTCATACACACACACACACACACACACGAAAGAGAGAGAGAGAGACACACACACACACACACACACAAAGGAAACGCGCGCGCACACACACACACACACACACACGAAAGAGAGAGAAACACACACACACACGCACAAAGAAGGAAACACACACACACACACACACACACACACACTCACTCACGCTCTCTCTCTTTCTTTCTTTCTCTATTCTCATCTATCTCTCCCCTACTCCCCCTCCCCCTCACCCCCCCCCCCCCCTTTCTCCTCCAACTACAAAATGGAGTGATGGCCTAGAGGTAACGCTTTCGCCTAAGGAATGAGAGAATCTGAGCACGCTGGTTCAGTTTCAGTTTCACTTTCTCAAGGAGGCGTCACTGCGTTCGGACAAATCCATACACGCTACACCACATCTGTTGAGCAGATGCCTGACCAGCAGCATAACCCAACGCGCTTAGTCAGGCCTTGAGTGCATGCTTACATATTTGTGTACCTATGAAAGTGGATTTCATTTTACGTAATTTCGCCAGAGGACAACACTCTCGTTGCCATGGGTTCTTTTTCAGTGCGCCAAGTGCGTGCTGCACACGGGACCTCGGTTTATCGTCTCATCTGAAAGACTAGACGCTCAGTTTGATTTTCCAGTCAAACTTAGGAGAAAGGGCGAGAGCGGGATTCGAACCCACACCCTCACGGACTCTCTGTATTGGCAGCTGAGTGTCTTAACCATTCTGCCACCTTCCTCCCGAACGCTGGTTCGAATCACGGTACAGTCACCAATATTTCTCTCCCCCTCCACTGGACCTTGAGTGGTGGGTGGTCTGGACGTTAGTCATTCGGATGAGACGATAAACCGAGGTCCCGTGTGCAGCGTGCACTTAAGCGCACGTAAAAGAACCCACGACAACAAAAGGGTTGACCCTGGCAAAATTCTGTAGAAAAATAAAACTGCACCTAGGAAAAAAAAACCCAGACAAATACACAACAACAAAAATGGGTGGCGCTCTCAGTGTAGCGACGCGCTCTCCCTGGGGAGAGCAGCTCGAATTTGACACAGAGAAATCTGTTTTGCAAAAAAAAAAATAATAAAAATAAAGGAGAAATACAATGCAATCACTACTCTTTCCCCGTCAGCCCCTCCCCTGTAATTCTTTATCCTTTTTTTTCTTTTCTTTAAAGACTTTCTATCTTTATTCGTCATTCTGATTCCCTCGCATCTTTTCAATCTCGTCTCAAAACTCCCTCAGCAATAAATTCAATTGTGGCAGGTCCACTTCCTTTGCGTTAGCTGTGCTTGACTATGTGTGTATACATATGTATGTGTACATAACTACATGCATGTATATGAGTGTGTATTGTGTGTGCGTGTGCGTGTGTTTATGTACGTTTGTGCCTGCCTATGTGTGTGTATGTGTTAGGGTAGCTGTTAGATACACATGTATGTTAAAATGTATGTATGCAGCGTGTGTGTGTGTGTGTGTGTGTGTGTGTGTGTGTGTGTGTGTGTGTGTGTTTGTGTGTGTAGACACATTTTGGTGTGTATGTAACATAGATATGATGTTTTATGTTAACAAAAGCGTTTTTGTAAAGCACCTAGAGCAGATTTCTGGATAGTGTGGTATATAAGTATCCATTATTATTATTATCATTTTATTCAGAGTCAGAAAGCATGCAATCATTCTCTCTTTTATTATGCATCAACCATGTCAACCCCTAACTCCCACCAACACCGCCCAGTCTCACCCTCCTTCTCCCCTCCCCCCCTCCCCACACTCCCTCACCCGCCTACACACACACACACACACACACACACACACACACACACACACACACATTTTCTTTTACTCTTTCGCTTTTTTTTTTTCGACTTCCGGATAAGAAAAAAAAACTTTAAATAAAAAAATTACCAATTGTATATAACAATGCACGACAGATTAACGTTCTCTCTTTTCTGTCTGTCTGTCTGTCTGTGTCTCTGTCTTTCTCTCTCTCTCTCTCCAGCAGATTCTTCTCCCTGATTCTTATTTGAGACCATTAGCAAGCAAGACAATCGGAGCTTTTACGGCGAAAGAATATATCATATATAGATAGATAGATAGACATCATATATATATATATATATATAGATATATATATATATAATGTGTGTGTGTGTGTGTGTGAGTGTGTGGAGAGAGAGAGAGAGAGAGAGAGAGAGAGAGAGAGAAATGTATTGAAATGAACTGAATAAATCTTTATTTTCTGAGGGTAATACAATAAGCAAAATAATGCTTTTTTATCATGCAGCCCCCGAGAGAGAGAGAGACGGGGAGAGAGAGAGAGAGAGAGAGAGACAGACAGAGACAAACAAAGAGACAAACACAGAGAGACAGACAGAGACACACACAGAGAAAGAGAGACAGACACAGACACAGAGAGAAAGAGAGACAGAGACATACAGAGAGAGAGACACACATACACACAGAGAAAGAGAGACAGAGACACAGAGACAGACCGACCTTTCTTTCACAAATATAATTGTCACTACAATAGAAGCGAAGAAGAAGAAGAAGAAGAAGAAGAAGAGGAGGAGGAGACCCCCGCTCTGTCTTCAAGTACACTGAACACTCCTACACAGAAGTTCCATTCCTTTCCGCTTTTTCCAGACTGCTGGCTACGTGCGTACTTACTTACTTTCACCAGACTGGGCGTTCTGAAGTGCCATCATGGTTTTGATTACTGGAGAAAAAAAAAAAAGAAAAAGAAAAAAAAGAAAAGAAGCCAGCTGTCTATATGGCTAGCCGGGTATCCGCACTCTCTCTTTTCTTAGATTACTACTTGGGGGGGTGGGTGGGGGGGGGTGGTGGTTACATATTGAGGGAGATGTCAAAAATGTCCGAACTAGTCCACATTCACAACCGACCGACCACCACCCCTTCAAGACTGTACGACGCATGCAGCATCCAGGAGGAAGTACTGACTGGGCCAACACCGACAGCAGTGGAAGCCAAGCGGTACGGGCGGCACCCTGGAGGAGCTGCGACGGACGGCAGCCTTCATCGAGGACACCGGGCTGCTCATCTAACGGGAGGCGAACGAGGAAGAAGAAGTAGTCCACATACGCCACACCACATCAGTTTGAAAAAAAAAAAAAATCTGTCTGCCTATCTATCTATCTGGTGTGATGTGGAGTGATGGCCTAGAGGTAACGCGTCCGCCTAGGAAGCGAGAGAATCTGAGCGGGCTGGTTCGAATCAAGGCTCAGCCGCCGATATTTATTCTTCCCCTCTACTACACCTTGAGTGGTGGTCTGGACGCAAAGTCATTCGGATGAGACGAAAAACCGAGGTCTCGTGTGCAGCATGCACTTAGCGCACGTAAAAGAACCCACGGCAACAAAAGGGTTGTTCCTGGCAAAATTCTGTAGAAAAATCCACTTCGATAGGAAAAACAAATAAAACTGCACGCAGGAAAAAATACACAAAAAAGGGGGGGGTGGGGGTGGGGGGGTGGGGGGCGCTGTAGTATAGCGACGCGCTCTCCCTGGGGAGAGCAACCCGAATTTCACACAGAGAAATCTGTTGTGATAAAAAGAAATACAAATACAAATATCTATCTATCTATTATCTATCTATCTGTCTGTCTGTCTATCTATCTATCTATCTATCTACGTAAAAGGAACGCATCTGCGATCTGCGTAAAACCCGAAACGCGCTGGATCAGGCATTGAGAGCCTGTACCAGGTTTGTGCAAACCATGAAGTTGATTAATAACCTGAAATGAAATACAGAAAATAATCGACAACATACATAAAACAAAATAAGCGAATACATTAAAAGATTTTTTTTTTTTTTTTTTTAAATGAAAGATACTTTGAAGACACATACTTGAAATAAAAATTATTGTAAAAAAAAGTTTGGTTCTCCTTCTGCGAACTTCTTGTGGCCACACCCAGACAGACACAGGTGCGAACTCCTACAATACGCGTGTGCTGATGCGCTTGGTGGCACACACACACACACACACACACACACACGCGCGCGCGCGCGCGCACACACACACACACACACACACACACACAAGCTGCCACGACATACACGAACACGTACGCACGCAAACACAAGTACACATACACAAAAGAGGACACACACACACGCGCGCGCGCGCACACACACACACACACACACACACACACAAGCTGCCACGACATGCACGAACACGTACGCACGCAAACACGCACACACAAGTACACATACACAAAAGAGGACACACACACACGCGCGCGCGCGCACACACACACACACACACAAGCTGCCACGACATACACGAAGACGTACGCACGCAAACACGCACACACAAGTACACATACACAAAAGAGGACAGTCTACGAAAAGGTACAGATGTATGCGGCTGTACACCCAGGAGAAAAAAAAACAACCCACCATACCACCACTCTCTCTCTCTCTCTCTTTCTCTCACTCCTTCAGTTCCGACTAATGTTCACCGCCTCAATATTTGTTCAGTTTGCAACAGTGCTTTCACAAGAGTAGCAGGCCCTATTTTACAGGCCCATGAACGATATTTACACGCCCCATCGACACTTTCGATCGTCCGTACACTCGGAGAATTCTGAAGATTCCAAAGAGCAAACGCAAAAAAAAAAAAAAGTTCTTCGGGTGTCTTGAGAAGTCTGTTGTCTTTCTGATCGCCAGTGACATTAATCATCCAAATCCATGTTTATCTTTATTTCTCCTCCTCCTTCTTCTTCTTCTTCCTTTTTACGCGAGTGGGCTTTTACGTGTATGACCGTTTTTAACCCGCCATGTAGGCAGCCATACTCCGCTTTCGGGGGTGTGCATGCTGGGTATGTTCTTGTTTCCATAACCCACCGAACGCTGACATGGATTACAGGATCTTTAACGTGCGTATTTGATCTTCTGCTTGCGTATACACGCGAAGGGGGTTCAGGCACTAGCAGGTCTGCATATATATTGACCTGGGAGATCGGAAAAATCTCCACCCTTTTCCCACCAGGCGCCGTCACCGTGATTCGAACCCGAGACCCTCAGATTGAAAGCCCAACGCTTTAACCATTCGGCTATTGCGCCCGTCTTTATTTCTTATAATAATCATAATAATACTAATCATCATCATCATCATAAAAAATTCAAAAAAATAATCACAATGAAAACCATGATACATTTATTATAGCGCTTTTAAACTTCTTAAAACGTTTTGGTTCAGAACCAAAGTTAACTTGGAGGGAGAAATCCAGAATTTAAAAGACGATTGAAACAGACTTCTTTCTTTTTTTCTTTCGTTACCTATTCATTATCCATTTGTATATTTATTTATCTAATATATATTTCTAGTTGGTTGGCTAGTTAGTTAATTAGTTATCTAATTGGTTAGTTGGTTGGCTGGTTGGTTGTCTTCATGTGGTTGTGTCTGAGAGACAAGACAAGACAAGACAAGACAAGACAAAATCTTTATTAACGAGGGTAATAGATAAGCAAGTAACATGCTTTTTTACATCCAGCCCTCGCCCTAAAGAGGGAATAAAGCTAAAAAAAAGCGAAAATGAGCACAAAATCAAAACACAATCAAAATATACCATTATTTCACCATTCAAAGCCACTCCACAAAACGAAGAAGAAGAGAAGAAAAGAAAGAGAAAAAAAATCATGAAATACACACACACACACACACACACACACAAACACACACACACACAAACGCACAAACGCACACAAATGCACCCACTCAAGAGAGAGTGAGAGGGAACCCACAAATTGTCGAAAGCAATGTTGGATTTCAGGTGACGTCAATTTTTGTGAATAGGTACATTTTTAGATTTTGCTTAAAGTTGTTGTGGTTAGTAATCTTTTTTAAACGTGATGGTAAATTATTCCAATACGTTCCCCCGCTGTATGTTAGGCTGGACTTAAAAAGATCAAGACCTGGACGAGGTATATGCAACTTATGTACATGTCTTATGTTATTTACTGGGAAGTTATTTATAATTGAAGGAGTTGCGTAGCCGCTTACTATTTTGTGCATAAAAACAGCCTTATTATATTCTAGTTTTAGCTCCAGTGGGAGGATATCAAGTGACCTATAATCATTAGGAGTTAATGAACATGACTTTAATGAAACTAATTTCAAAGCACGTTTGTATAATCTAACAAGAGGTTTTAGAGTATTAGCGCTAGTAGAATCCCACAACGTAGAAGCATAATCTCTTGTCGACTGTATGTGAGCATTAAAGAATTGTTTACGGGCATGTGTATTTAGAAAGTGTTTTATTTTTGATAACTGGAATACTTTTTGAGACATCCTTTTACATAAATAAGTAATATGTTCAGACCATGATGAGAGAGAGAGAGAGAGAGAGAGAGAGAGACAGACAGACAGACAGACAGACAGACAGAGACAGAGACACACAGAGAGAGACACACAAAGAGAGAGACAACATGGAGACACCGATTCCAAAAAACAACGTCTTCTTGTTTATTTTCTTTTTCTTTCTTTCTTTTTTTTTTTTCTTTTTGTCTTCTCTTTTCTGTTTTTTTCTTTTCTTTATTAACCTTTTTTTTTTCAAGGCCTGACTAAGCGCGTTGGGTTACGCTGCTGGTCAGGCATCTGCTTGGCAGATGTGGTGTAGCGTATATTATGGATTTGTCCGAAGGCATTTGTGACGCCTCCTTGAGCTACTGATACCGATACTGATACTGATACAGATACCGATACTGATACCGATACCGATACCGATACTGATGCCTCTTCTGGGCAGTCCGTCAAGTCCACGACGATGACGTCCATGCGTCATCTCAGTCCCAGTTTGCTTCGCGGACTCGCATGTGGCTAAACAAGGAGCCCCAGTTTGTTGTTTTGTGTTTCTGCATGGACGTCTGCAATGAGGGCAAGGAAACTGCCCGGGCTCTTTGAGCACAGCTGCTGCTGCTGTTGTACTGGGGATATTTTTTTTCCCTGGCAACACCTGTGGGAAGTGCTGCGCATCCAGAATCGGCCTGCCTGCCTGCATACTCATCCGTCGGTGCGCCGGGAGACTCCATCTGTTGTTGTTGCTGCTGTTGTTGATGGTGGGGGCGGTGTTAAGATAAGATAAGATAAGAAGATAAGATAAGAATAACTTTATTATCTCCAACTGGAGAAATTTGGTCAGGTGCATTATCACAACATAGACAAGTAAACAACATGGGGACCATAACTGTAAAAGCCAACAACAGCCCCAACAAATAATACGAAAATACAAATGTAAAAAATATCACATACATCGTTTCATACATACATCCACACACTGCAGGTAATAACTAGTATTCTTAATGTAAAAACAGAATTAAGAAACATTATTTAAATATAATTATAAACATAGCCTACTATACTGCACATTGATTATAATAGACAGATAAGATAAGAATAGAGATGAATTGCGGAAAACCACAACCAGATAATCAGCACACACCCGCACCGCACCGCACCCCCCCCCCCCCACCCCCCACCCCACACACGCAGATAACTTGATCAAACAAGAGTAATAAACATATGTTCTCAAATAAAAGCATTTCACATATTCGCTTTTAAAAACATTGCAATTAATTATTACATCGTTGTTGCTGTTGTTGATGGTGGGGGTGGTGTTGTTGCTGTTGTTGATGGTGGGGGTGGTGTTGTTGCTGTTGTTGTTGGTGGGGGTGGTGTTGTTGCTGTTGTTGTTGGTGGGGGTGGTGTTGTTGCTGTTGTTGATGGTGGGGCTGGTGTTGTTGCTGTTGTTGATGGTGGGGCTGGTGTTGTTGCTGTTGTTGATGGTGGGGGTGGTGTTGTTGCTGTTGTTGTTGGTGGGGGTGGTGTTGTTGGTGCTGTTGTTGATGGTGGTGGTGTTGTTGTTGGTGCTGTTGTTGATGGTGGTGGGGGTGGTGTTGCTGTTGTTGATGGTGGGGGTGGTGTTGTTGCTGTTGTTGGTGGTGGGGCTGGTGTTGTTGCTGTTGTTGATGGTGGTGGGGGTGGTGTTGTTGCTGTTGTTGATGGTGGTGGTGGTGTTGTTGTTGCTGTTGTTGATGGTGGTGGTGGTGGTGTTGTTGGTGCTGTTGTTGATGGTGGTGGGGGTGGTGTTGTTGGTGCTGTTGTTGATGGTGGTGGGGGTGGTGTTGTTGGTGCTGTTGTTGATGGTGGTGGGGGTGGTGTTGCTGCTGTTGTTGATGGTGGTGGGGGTGGTGTTGTTGCTGTTGTTGATGGTGGTGGGGTGGTGTTGTTGCTGTTGTTGATGGTGGTGGGGGTGGTTTTGTTGCTGTTGTTGATGGTGTTGGGGGTGGTGTTGTTGCTGTTGTTGATGGTGGTGGTGTTGTTGCTGTTGTTGACGGTGGTGGGGGTGGTTTTGTTGCTGTTGTTGACGGTGGTGGGGGTGGTGTTGTTGCTGTTGTTGTTGGTGGGGGTGGTGTTGTTGCTGTTGTTGATGGTGGGGGTGGTGTTGTTGCTGTTGTTGTTGGGGGTGGTGTTGTTGCTGTTGTTGTTGTTGGGGGTGGGGTTGTTGATGGTGGGGGTGGTGGTGTTGCTGTTGTTGATGGTGGGGGTGGTGTTGTTGCTGTTGTTGATGGTGGGGGTGGGGTTGTTGATGGTGGGGGTGGTGGTGTTGCTGTTGTTGATGGTGGGGGTGGTGTTGTTGCTGTTGTTGTTGGTGGGGGTGGTGTTGTTGATGGTGTTGGTGGTGTTGTTGCTGTTGTTGATGGTGGGGGTGGTGTTGTTGCTGTTGTTGTTGGTGGGGGTGGTGTTGTTGCTGTTGTTGATGGTGGGGGTGGTGTTGTTGCTGTTGTTGATGGTGGGAGTGGTGTTGTTGCTGTTGTTGTTGATGGTGGGGGTGGTGTTGTTGCTGTTGTTGATGGTGGGGGTGGTGTTGTTGCTGTTGTTGATGGTGGGGGTGGTGTTGTTGCTGTTGTTGATGGTGGGGGTGGTGTTGTTGTTGTTGTTGATGGTGGGGGTGGTGTTGCTGCTGTTGTTGATGGTGGGGGTGGTGTTGTTGCTGTTGTTATTGGTGGGGGTGGTGTTGTTGCTGTTGTTGATGGTGGGGGTGGTGTTGTTGCTGTTGTTGTTGGTGGGGGTGGTGTTGTTGCTGTTGTTGATGGTGGGGGTGTTGTTGTTGCTGTTGTTGATGGTGGGGGTGGTGTTGTTGCTGTTGTTATTGGTGGGGGTGGTGTTGTTGCTGTTGTTATTGGTGGGGGTGGTGTTGTTGCTGTTGTTATTGGTGGGGGTGGTGTTGTTGCTGTTGTTATTGGTGGGGGTGGTGTTGTTGCTGTTGTTGATGGTGGGGGTGGTGGTGTTGCTGTTGTTGATGGTGGGGGTGGTGGTGTTGATGGTGGGGGTGGTGTTGTTGCTGTTGTTGATGGTGGGGGTGGTGTTGTTGCTGTTGTTGATGGTGGGGGTGGTGTTGTTGATGGTGGTGTTG
>NC_134887.1:12633309-12645809 GCF_041734735.1 Babylonia areolata
AACCTCTTGTCTCTCCCACCCCCTCTCCCAATGGCCCCCACCCCCACCCCCCACACATATACCCATCACAAACAAACCTCCATTCCCTCCTCCGCCCCCCACAACCTCCTAAACCCCAGCCCTCCTCCTAACCTCTATTTGTTGTCCTTCGCAATGGCTCACTGAAGATTTTATTCCCGTTTCTTTCATCTCTCTCTTTTCAGGGTGTGAAGTTTTTTTCCCTTTTTTTCGGTTCTTTTTGTGCTGTGACCGACGAGTCCTTTGGGACCGCGCGTCCGATTTCTTAATATTCAAGAGCATCACCATCATCATCATCATCACCATCATCATTGTGGCTTTTTAATTCAGTTTGGTGAACAATGAAGACTGAGTTGGTTTTGTGTGTGGGGGGTGTGTTGGGGGAAAAAAAGGGGGGGGGGAGGAGAGAGAAAAGACGGAAGAAGTCTTCTTTTAAAGGTCATTGGACGGGTGTAAGTGTGTGTGAGTGGTGGTGTGTGGGTGTGTGTGGTGTGTGTGTGGTGTGAGTGTTTCCCAAAATGTGTTTCGTCAGAGATCCCCAAAATTTCTTATTGCACCTTTAGACGGCCTCAATTCGATGAGGATTACCAAAAGTGTGGGGTTGGTGTGTGGGAGGAAGGGGGGGGGGGGGGGGAGGGGGGTTAAGGGGGTGGGGGGGGAGGCGGAAATTGGGGGGGGGGAGGGTGAAGAGATTTCCTTTTTTTTTTTGTTTTTTTTTTTTTTTTTTTTTTTTTAATTCCTTTTTTATGTTATCTGCCTTTAATTTTCCATTTCTCCCATTTCTCAATCCAATCTCTTCCTCTGGATCCCTGGTTTTTTTTAGCTGCGTCTCTGTTTTGTCTCTCTCTCTCTCTTCTTTTCTTTTCCCCCCTTTTGCCCCTCCCCTTTCTTTTTTCCGTCAGTCTCTTCTCTCTGTCTGTCCCTCCCCCGCCCTCTTGTTCTTTTTTTCTCCAGTCTTTTTCCCCCCTGATTTTTTCCCCCTTTTCTGTCTCCCTTGTCCCCCGTCTCTCTTTTCTCTCATCTCCTGGCTTGTCTTCTCTGCTCCCTGTTCAGTCTCCTCTTGTTGTGTTTGTCTGTCCCCCCTTCTTCGTCCTCTCTCCTTTTTCTCAGTCTTCTCTCTCTTTTCTTTTCTTCTCTGTCTTTTTTGTCTCATCTCTCTCTCGTTGTTTCTTTTTCTCTGTCTCCCTGTCCCACCCTCTCTCTTTTGTTGCCTGGTCTCTCCTTTTTTGTCCCCCCCAGTCTCTCTCTCTCTTGTCTGCTGTGTCTCCTCTGCTCGTCTCCCCTGTTTTTCTCTCTCTCTTGGTTGCCGTGTCTCTCTCTGTCTCTGTCTCCCTTCTCAGTCTCCTCTCCCTTTTGTTTTTTTGCCTGTTGGTTTCTTTTTCTCTGTCTTGTCTCTCTGTCTCCCCCTTCTCAGTCTTTTTTCCCTGTCTTTTTCCTTTTTCACTTCTGCTGTCTGTGTCTCTCCTGTCTCTGTTCCCTGTCTCATCGTCCTTCTCTTCTCTTTTCCTCCCAGGTCTCCCCTTTCCCTTTTGTCATCTTTCTCTCTTTTTACAATTTTTTTTCCTCTGTTTTCCTCTGCCATTTTTTTCCCTTTTTTTTTTACCCCCGGGCCAAATTAAAATGGAAATTATAAACCCTTAAAAAACCAAGCAAAAAAATAAAAAAAAAAAAAAAAAAAATTTTTTTGATTTCCTTTTTTGGGGGGCCCATAAAAAATTTTAAATTTTTACTTTTTTTTTTTTTTCCAAAAATTTAAATAAACAACTCATTTTTTCAAATTTTAAAATTATTATAGGGTTTTTTTTGAAGAAAACAAAAAAGCATTGACAAAAAGGCAAGGCCCCCCCTTTTTTGGGTTTGGTCCATCGAAAAAATTTTTTTTTTTTTTTTAAAAAGAAAATTCGGTAAAAAATCCACCATTTTCTTAAAAATTAATAGGGGATGAAAAAAAAAAAAAGCAAAAAAAAAGGAAAAGGTGAATTTTTTTTTTTTTTAAAAAAAAAGAAAGAAAAAAAAGAAAATAAAAAAAAAGTCGGGGGGGGCATTAAAGGAAAAAATAATGACAGAAGGAAGACAGAAAATAGAAGAAAAAAAAAAGATGAAACAAAAAGTAACAATGAAAAGAACGGAAATGATGAGAAACTGTATCAGAAAAAAAAGAAGAAAAAAAAAGAAAAATGTAATAGAAGAAACTAGTGGACTGAAGAAAATAACAGAGAGAGAGAGAATGAGAGAGAAAGAGGGAGAGAGAGAGGGAGAGAGAGAGGGAGGGAGAGAGAGAGAGTGAGAGAGAATGAGAGAGAATGAGAGAGAGAGAGAAAGTGAGAGAGGGAGAGAGGGAGGAGAGAGAGAGTGAGAGAGAGAGAGACAGAGAGTGAGAGAGAGAATGAGAGGGAAAGAGAGAGGGAGAGGGAGAAAGAGAGTGAGACAGAGAGACAGACAGACAGACAGACAGACAGACAGTCAGACAGGGAACAAACAAAAAGAAGAAGATAAAAATAAAGAAAAGGAAGGAGGAGAAGACGAAGAAGATGACGACGACGACGACGAAAAAGAAGAAGACGAAGACGAAGAAGAAGAAGAAAACAATCTTACGGTCGATGTCATTCACCCAGCACCAAAATACCACAGCCATGCTCAGTACAGTCTACAGATATCTCACTGAACGATCTCCTGACATTATCATTCAGGCTGCCAGCCCTAGTTCATTAGGCACCAGTACCGATTGATTTCCACGGAAGAAGGCATATCACGTGGAGCGATGGGCCTATATGTGAGTGATAACCTACAGGTAACGCGTCCGCCTTGGAAGCGAGAGAATCTGAGCGCGCTGGTTCGAATCACGGCTCAGTCGCCAATATTTTCTCCCCCCCCCCGCCCCCCACCCACCCCTTCCACTAGACCTTGAGTGGTAGTCTGAACACTAGTCATTTGGATCGGATGAGACGATAAACCGAGGTCCTGTGTACAGCATGCATTTAACGCACGTAATTATGGTGCTTAGAGCCTCGCCGACCACTAAGGCCATCTCAAGGCTATATTTAACGCACGTAAAAAGAGTCCACGGCAACAAAAGGGGTTGTCACTGGCAAAATTCTGTAGAAAAACCCATAATTTAAAAAAAACACTGCAGGCAGGAAAAAAACACCAAAAAAATAGATGGCACTCTCAGTGTAGTGACGCGCTCTCCCTGGGGAGAGCAGCCCGAATTTCACACAGAGAAATCTGTTGTGATAAAAAAAAAGAGTAATACAATACAATACAATACAATACAATACATAGGCATTGATCCTGCTTTTTTTTTCTTTTCTTTTTTTCTCAACTCACCTTCTTAATTCTGAATTTCAGTTTCAGTTTCAGGTGGGGGTGTTTTTTTTGGTTTTTTCAAGGAGGCGTCAATGCGTTCGGGACAAATCCATAAATGCCACACCACATACAAAAAGCAACGACCAGCCATAAACAAGCGGCCGTTTTTAGAGGCCTTTTTGAGTGCAACCTTCAATTATTTTTTTAATTTTTTTCCCCTCCAAACGAACGGGGAAAAGACACTTAACAGCGTTTCACCCCAATTTTAAACCATCAAAAATTGCAAACGGAAGGCTCTTTAAAAATGAAGAGGTGAATGTTAACAAAGAAACCACAATTTGACGCGAAGCTAAGGGTTTGGGTCATTCAAAAACCCACTGGACACCGGGGGTCTGGTAGAGGGAAGAAGGACTGGCCGTACGAGGAGTTAAAGTTTTGGGGGAACTGTCAAGAGTGGTTTCTTCTGCTGCAGAAATTTTGCCAAAGGGGCACATTGTCTACATTTTTTTTTTTTTTTTTTTGGGTTTTTTTTTTTTAGTGGCCCCGCGTGTGCTGCACCTCGGGCCTCTGTTTGTAGTCCATCCGAATGACGAAACGCCAGTTTGGTAGTGTGTGTGTGGTGTTTTGTGGTTTTTTGTTTGTGTGTGTGTTGTGCGTGTGTGTTCGTGTGGTGTGTGTTCGTTTGTGGTTTTTCGTGGGTTGTGTTGTGTGTTGTGTGTGTGTGGTTGTGTTGGGTGTGTGTGATGTTTGGGGTGTGTTTTTGGTTTTTTGTGGTGTGCTTGGTTGTGTAGTGGTGTGTTTTTGTGTGAGGGGTGTGGGAAAAGTGGTGGTGTGTGTATGTGTTGGGGGTGGTGTGGTGGTGGTGAGTGGTGAGTGTGTGATTGTGTGGGTTGTGTGTGTGTGTTTGGGAGTGGTTGTGGGTTTTTGAGGGTGGGGTTTCGGTGCGGGGTGTGTGGTGTGTGTGTGTTTGTGTTGGGTGTGGTGTGTGTGTGTGGCTTAGGGGGGAAAATTTTGGTTTTTTTTTTTTTTTATGTGTAGGGTGTGGTAGCTGTGGTGTTTTGATGGGTGTGGGTTTTTGTGTGTAGTGTGTGTGTGGGTGTGTTGTGGGTGGGTGAAGGGGTTTGTGTGTTTTTTTGTGTGGGGGGAGGTGTGTGGGGGTGTTTGGGGTGGTGTGTGTGTTGTGTGTGTGTGTGAGCGGGGTGTGTGGTGTGTGGTTTGTGTGTGAGGGGAAAATTTCTTTTAAAGGGTTCTTTTTTTTGTGCCAAAGGGGTTGTCGGAGTTGTTTATTTGTGGGTCTTAGTTGGTGTGTGTGTGTGTGTGTGTGGGGTTGTATGTGTGTGTGTGTGGGCGTGTGCATGTTGGTGTGTGGTGTGTTTGTGTGTGTGGTGTGGTGGTGTGAGGGTGCTGCGTGTGTGGTGTTTTGTTTTCCGCTATTGCTCCACTTTTGAGCGGTTCAGTAAACATGCAAATAAACTATCCGGTCAGCTTTGTGCGTGTGTACGTGTGAGGGCGTGTGTGTGTGTGTGTGTGGGGCGTGCGCGCGCGTGTCAGTGTATGTGGGGGCGCGCGGGTGGGGTGTGTGTGTGTGTGTGTGTGTGTGTGTTTGGTGTGTGTTGTGTGTGTTGTTGTGTGTGTGTGTGTGTGTGTGTTTGTGTGTTTTTCTTCTTCCCCCTCCCCCCCTCTCTTCTCTTTTTTGTTCTTAGTCCTTTTTTTTTTTTTTTTTTTTTTTTTTTTCCCCCGCTTTTCCTGTTTTTTTTGTTTTTTTCGGAAATTTTTGGTTTTTTGGGGGGGTTTTGGGTTTTTTTTGAAAATTCTTTTTTTAAAAACAGAAAACCTTGCTTGAATTTTTTTAAGGGGTAAAGGTTTTGTTGTTTTTTTCCCCCTTTTAAAAAAACTCGGGAAAAGGGGCGAGATGTTAAAATCGAAGAACCAAAACCCTCAGGGGAAGTATTAGGAAACGTGTCTTCACATTCTGCTACCCCCTCATTTAAGTTTAGGATACTTTTCTACTACTAATATTTTTAATTTTTCAAAAATTTTTATTTTATTTTTTAAATATATTAAAAAATTTTTTGTTTTTCCCCCTTTCCAAATGACAAAACTATAGCAAACAAACAACCACAAGTAAGATTTTTGAAACAAATCTCAGTCATCTATACACCACTTCAGAGGAAAAGTGAAAAGAGAGGGGGAGAAAAGAGGAGAGAGGAGAGAAGAGAGGGGGGGGGGGGGGGGGGGGGGGGGGGGGGGGGGGGTGAGAGGAGAGAGAGGGGGAAGAGAGAGAAAAGGGGAGAAGAAATCTGAAGTTTGAAGTTTTGAATGGTTTATTGTTTTGGCCTTTCTCTGCCCATGTAAACAGGGGGTTAAGGGGGGCCGGGGGGTGGTGCAGGAGGGGGTGAGAGGGGGGAAGGGACTTCCGCGTTAACATCCATCTCATAAAGAACAACGTCATATATATGAACACAAACAAAAGGTAGAAAGAGAGACAGGGAACAGAGAGAGAGAGAGAACTCAGAAAGTTTAATGTACATCGGCCTTGGGTCACATTACAATGGGGAAGGGTGGATCGGTGAGGTTGTCATATAACATTGTGGTTACCCATAGCAACAACAACAACAACAACAAAAACAAGTACAAACTGAATGATATAATACTTAAAACAATGTGCCCATCATATAGACATTTGTTTTTTATATAGTATTTCACCATGCTTGATCACTGACTGCAGATTAACTTTTTTCCTTGTATTGATAGCATGGAAAATATATCTTGATACATTATGTCTATGGTTGAAATTTGTTGCTCCAAGTAACACATGCAAGGGGAGTCTAGCCGATTCTTTTAACTCACTCAGTACGGCCAGTCCTCTCTTCTCCTCTACACAGACCCCTCGGATGTCCAGTGGGTGTCTCAATGACCCAGCCTTTAGCTTCCGTCGTCAGAATTGTGGTATTCTCTGTCAACATTCACCTCTTCAGTATAAGAGCCTTACACTTGCAATATTTTGATGGTGGTAACTGGGGTGAAACGCTGTTAACGTCGTCTCTTTCGCCGTTCGTATGGAGAGAGTTAATATTCTCTTTCTTAAATCTTCATATACGAGGGGGGGGGCATAGAGAGACTGTTAAGAAGAGGAAAACTAGACAAAAAGATAGATGGGGCAGGATTGGTGTGGTGTAATCATGGCTTTTATAACTGAAGATAGACTTGTTTCCATAGGGTAAAGGCTTGTGGACCAAGACCAGAGAAAGTGTGGATGCATAAGACTCTTCCTCTGCAAACAACAACGTGACAATTTTTAAAATGCCTGGCCACATAACTTCTTCGGGAGGTATAATTGGGGGGGGGGGGGGGGGGGGGGGGGGGGGAAGAGAGAGAGGGGAAAGAGAGGAGAGAGAGAGAAGAAAAAAGAAAAAAGAAGGGAAAAAGAAAAACAATTTAAAAGACAGAAAAGGGGGAGGAGGAAAGGGGAAAAAGGGAAAAAAAAAAAAAAAAAAAAAAAAACAAAGGGGGAGAGACAGACGACAGACAAAAAAAACAAAAGAAAAGAAAAAGACAACACACAACAAATTGGGGGGGAAAAAAGAGGGAGAGGGGCAGACAAACAGACCGAGAGGACACAGAAAAAAATGGGGCCCCAACACCCACACAAACACACAACCCCACACACAAAAAAAAAAAGATATAGACAAAAAAGCTACAGAGACACAAAAACGTGGGGAAGAGAGAGAGACCAAAAAAAGACAGACAACAGACCGAAACAAAGACAACAGACAGACAAAAGACACAAGAGACAATGCTGGTATGGAAGGGCAACAAAAAAGAATGTTGACTGATTGATTGCCGACTTTTTAAATTTATTTATTTATTTATTTATTTATTTTTTTATTATTTTATTATTCATCATATCATCACTACCTTTTTTCATATTATAATTTTTTTATTTTCATTATTTTTTTATTTATTTACTTTTTTAAAGCTTTTCTATTATTTATTCACCCCTTTTTTTTTTAAGGGCCCGACAAGCGCGTTTGGGGTCGCTGCGGTCAGGCATCTGCTTGGCAGATGTGGTGTAGCGTATATGGATTTGCCCGAACGTAGTGACGCCTCCTTGGGCTACTGAAACTGAAACTGAAACTTACCCGATTCCCACGTGGGTCCTACCCCCCAAACTTTTTTTCCCTCAACTGCTGGCAGGCTGCTAAGTTGCTGCTGTTTTTTTTTCTGTTGCTGTTCCTTGCTAACTCAGCGTCCTCTGGAACTTGGCTTCAGTGAGCGACGCTGGAAATAAAAGAGCATCATGCGTCAGGCATCACAAACACGCTTTCCTTTTTTTCTTTTTTTTTTAAATTATTTTTTTAAACACTTTTTTAATTCCATTTTGATAGGTTGACATTTTTTTTTACAACAACATCTTAATGGACATTTATAAAGAAAACCAAACAGAACAAGAGAGGCAAGGTCTTCAAGACTCACTTGTGATAAATTAAGTCCCCTAGCATTAATTACAGAGTAATTTCCCTTTTTTACTATCTGCATCAAAACGTTTGCAAAATAAATAAAAATTCCATGCTTAGCAAAAGAAGTTCCTGTTTGAACAAAAAAAAATGATAATAATGACTCCTCTTGTTGTTGTGTCAGAATAAGAGGTCAAAGTGCCAAGTTTAGAGAATACAAAAAATATAAATATAACAGTAAATCCAGTTTGCATATAATCAGGCTTCTTTTTTTTTCTTTTTCTTTTTTTGTGTGTGCCCATCCCAGAGGTTCAATATTGTTTTAAACAAGATACTTGTTTTAAACAAGTATTTGCAGAGAAAATGTGAATGTTAAAGTTTACCACGGACACACAGACACACATAACCGAACACCGGGTTAAAACATAAACTCACTTTGTTTACACAAGCGAGTCAAAAAACAACATAAACAGACTGATAGACAGTAACAGCTAAGCGGATTATACATAGGTTGGTTATCATCATGGAATATTATCATTCATTTCTTAAGATCTTACACAAGCTGTCAAGTATCTTAGATCACGTTCACAGCAAGTGAACACCACAATCATTTCTTACGAATATCAATAACAAAAAAAAATAAATATTGGTGGTTAATTTTCGTTAATCGTGAACAGGTTGCTAATCATTTGTGATCAATAATTTGTAAGGCAGCTATCTGGCAGAGAAAATGACATGGTTAAAGTTAATATATGCATTGTATTCTTCAATTCTACGTCGAGTTTTTAATTTGTTAAAAAACAACAACTGATATTTGTGGAAAGCTGTCCTCAATTTTACATAAATATAAGTAATACTTTGCAAACTATTATAAAAACACAAAACAGCATCAGTTGTTATTGTCACATCATGTCCAAATAACACAAGTGCCTGTTGTTAACTTTAAATTTCCTGCGTTTACACATCTCTCTGTTACCAAGTCCGTTAATTCGTTCCAAAACATTTGCACATAATTGCTTTTTTTTTTTTATCACAACACATTTCTCTGTGTTAAATTCGGGCTGCTCTGCCCAGGGACAGCGCGTCGCTACACTACAGCCCCCCCCCCCCCCCCCCCCCCCCCCTTTTTTTTTTGTTTTTGTTTTGTTTTTGTCTATTTATTCCTGCGTGCAGCTTTTATTTGTTTTTTCCTATCGAAGTGGATTTTTCTACAGAATTTTGCCAGGAACTATCCTTTTTTTGTTGCCTTGGGTTCTTTTACGTGCGCTAAGTGCATGCTGCACACGGGACTTCGGTTTATCGTCTCATCCGAATGACTAAGCGTCCAGACCACCACTCAAGTCTAGTGGGAGGAGGAGAAAAAAACATAAGTATCGGCGGCTGAGCCGTGATTCGAACCAGCGCGCTCAGATCTCTCTCGCTTCCCAGGCGGACGCGTTACCTCTAGGCCATCACTCTACTCCACTCTTTCTTGTTGTTGTTGTGTTCCACACGGAAACATTGCGGGGACCCCACCCCCACCCCATCCCACCTAACCCCATCCCCCACCTCCTATGTAATCTTATATGTATATACACATCATTAATTATATGTATGGAGGGGAAGGGGTGTGTGTGGGGGTGGTCGGGGGTGTGGATGAATGTGGATGTGTGAGTTTGTACAATTATATGTCTGTGTGTGTGTGTGTATGTTTGTACGTGTGGGTGTGCGTGCATATATATATATATATATATATGTGTGTGTGTGTGTGTGTGTGTGTGTGTGTGTGCGTGCGTGTGTGTGTGTGTGTGTGTGTGTGTGTATGTGTGTGCGTGTGTGTGTGTGTATTTCTTCTTCTTCTTCTCTCGCCCCCCCCTCTCCGTCGCTCTCTCTCTCCTCTTTCCTGTCTCCTGTATGTCTCGTGTGTATTTAAAAAAAAAAAATAAGCAGTAAACGATAATGTTAGATACTGAATGTCCACTTTAAAGACCATGGCGTTCGCCACAAATAAAGCACAACAAAACTTTTCTCAAGCGTCTTTTCCCCCCGAATAATGTCAAACATAATCCTTTCAAGTGTTCTTTACGCACAGCAATTTTTATTTCAGTGGTGGTGTTTACGTTCCTTGTAATGTCAAACGCGGATTTGTCTGGTTTAGTGTTGTTGTTGTTCTTTTTGTTTTGCTGTTGTTGTTGGCATTTGTTGAAGGTATAGTATCGTCTGTCTGCGTGTTGGAATTACAATCAAAGCGGAAACACCACGTGAGAATTGATTCGAAGCTGCTCGTTCTGTCTTACCTGACCAAAAACAAACAAACAAAAAATTACCAGGTAGGCAGGCATAAAACTGGAATAGTTTAAACCGCACATTTTTAGTGACACAGGCAAAAAAACACAAATGTTCCATTGTCATCAGGATTGGGGTTTCTTGTCTTTTTCCGTGGAAAAAAATTGATAGAGAGAACAAAGAAGAGAGAGAGAGAGAGATGGGGGAAACGACGACAACGACGACGATCACGATATTGATGGTGATGTTAGTTGATGACACAGTACTGAGTCCCTGTACCAACCAGCTAGCTCACAGAACGCCAGTGTCCCCCCCCCCCCCCTACCCCCTTCCTCCACCTACAATTATGATCGATGACACAGAGATCAAGTTAGTCGACAGGTTTTGCTTCCTGGGCAGCACATCTATGCAGCAACGGAGGAGCCCTTGATGCAGAAGTGACGCTGCGCATCGCCAAGGCCAGCTCCGCCTTTGGCAGGCTCAACAACAGGCTGTGGAACAACAAAGGCATCAGGCTCAGCACCAAAATGAAAACCTTCAGAGCTGTTGTGCTGACCACCTTGTTGTACTGCTGTTGTACATAGACGACGTATCGCTGTCACATTCAACAACTTGAGCAGTTTCACCAGAGATGCCGACGAAAGATCCTCGGCATAAAGTGGCAAGACAGGGTCTCCAACCTTCAGGTCCTAAAGAGGAGCGGCCTGCCCAGCATCGAAAGCCTGCTGATCCAGTGCCAGCTACGCTGGACAGGACACGTTGTCCGCATGTGTGTGTGCGTGTGCGTGCGTGCGCGTGTGTGTGTGTGTGTGTGTGCGTGCGTTTGTGCGTGCTTCTGTTTTCTTTTGTTTGTTTATTTGATTTATTTCTTTCATTCTTTGACCCTGTTTATTTAACAGAATTCGTTTTCTGAGTGTTTTCTCCGAAAACGAAAAGCCAATTTCCAAAGACAATTGTTGCATGCGAATGGAGGCCAACACAAACAGGTTTCATTACAACAAACATCAAAACTTAATTTGCTTCTGTTTTCACGCTCCCTTCGTGAGGGTACAGCATTGCGGAACTCTGTGTGTGTGTGTGTGTGTGTGTGTGTGTGTGTGTGTGTGTTCTGTCAATGTTTATGTAGAAGGTTGTTTCATTTCGATAATCCCATGCGTAAAGTCTTGGTGTATATTTTCCGCTTGAGTCATAAAGCACAGCAATAATTATGTTGTGTGTTTTTGTTTTGTTTTTTTTGGCAGTAATTCTGATGTTGGAATTTAGAGGGTGGTGGTGCTGCATTGCAACGACCCGTCCCGTGAGAAATGCAACAGACAGGTGTCTGTCTGTTTCAGTAGAAATAATAATCGCCGATGTCTTCGCTAACACCAGCATTTCGTTGTCATGATCGTCGTTGTCATTGTCGTTGTCGTCCCTTTTTTTCTCTCTTCTTTTTCAATAATTTTCCCCTTAACGTTTGTGTTATATATATATATATATATATATATATATATATATATATATATATATTATATATATATATATATATATAACGCAAACACACACACACATAGACACAGAGAGAGAGAGAGAGAGAGAGAGAGAGAGAGAGCGTGTGTGTGTGTGTGTGTGAGTGTGTGTGTGTTACTGATGAATCAGTTTCAGTTTATGTAGCTCAAGGAGGCGTCACTGCGTTCGGACAAATCCATACACGCTACACCACATCTGCCAAGCAGATGCCTGACCAGCAGCGTGACCCAATGCGCTTAGTCAGGCCTTGAGAAAAAAAAGATAAATACATTAAAAACAAAACAAAAAACAACTACTACTACTAATAATAATAATATTTATAAGGCGCAAAAACTTGATGAAGTCAACTATAAGCGTACAAAAAAAAAAAAAAAAAAAAAGAAAGAAAAAAAGAAACAATATAATAGAATACAATATAAATAGAATACAATATAAATAGAATACAAAACGGAACCTTGTCTACTGTAAGGGTATCTTAATTATATTCAGAAACAGTCAGTATGCAAATTGAGAATAAAGGGTAGATCCTTCAACATTCCACAAGAAGACATTTTGCCTACAAAGTCAAACAATCGAAGATGAATTATCATCAGTCCTTCCTTAGAAAACCGCGAACTATGCAAATAATTTAACTCACTCAGTACGGCCAGTCCTCTCTTCTCCTCTACACAGACCCCTCGGATGTCCAGTGGGTGTCTGAATGACCCAAGCCTTTAGCTTCCGTCGTCAGAATTGTGGTATTCTTTGTTAACCTTCACCTCCTCAGTATAAGAGCCTTCCGCTTGTAATATTTTGATGATGGTAATTGGGGTGAAACGCTGTTAACGTCGTCTCTTTCGCCGTTCGTATGGAGAGAGTTAATCAAAGAACAACTCATACACAAAATTCAGCAAAAATGCCGTCCAGCTAGTTACTCTCAAACCCAGTCAGCTCAGACGTAGACCG
>NC_134887.1:12658309-12667794 GCF_041734735.1 Babylonia areolata
AAAAAAGGTGGAAAAAATTTAAAAATAAAATTTAAAATTTTAAAAAAAAAATTTTAAAAAAAAAATTTTATTAGGGAAAAAAAAAAAATAAAAGGAAAGGGAAAAGGAAAAAAAATTTAATAATATATTAATTATTTGGGGTTTTTAAATTTTGTTTTATAATTTTTGAATTTTAAAAAAGGGGGGTTTGGGGGAAAAAAAAAAAAAAAAAAATTTTTTAAAAGGAAGTAAAACTTTAAACCCGGAATATCTACACAAAAAAAAAAAAATTTGCCCCAAAACCCATGGAAAAGAAAAACCAACCACGAACCAAAACAAAACCCACAACCCCTCCACGGGGGGAACTCACAACAAAACATTTTTTTTTTCCTCACATCCCAAGGGGGAACACTCCCCTCTTTTTTGAAAAGGGAATGTACACTTTCCCCCACTACACCCCGCCGCCCGGAAGCCGGGGAAAAAACCGACACGCTTTTCATCAACGTTTTTCTTTGTGTGGGGGGGGGGGGGGGGGGGGGGGGGGGGGGGGGGGGGGGGGGGAGGGGGGGTCTTTTTTTTTTTCCTCTCTTTCTTTCATTCCTCTCCTTTGAAGCTCCCCCCCCCCACCCCTTCATTCTCCCCCCCCCCCCCCCCATCTTCCAGTCCTATTCTCTCGAGACGGAAAGATTACACGCCTACTCCTTTCACCCACTCCACTGAACAAATTTTTAGTAATGAAAAATAAAAAATTGGAGAAGGCCTTCCTTCACACCCCAAACACACCAACACACGCGCGCGCCACTAAGACACCCCCCCAGAAAAACCGCGAAATCCGCGGCCACACAAAACAACTCTCCTCTGTCGATACACACACACGCACGCACAAACCCTCCCACAAAAACCATTAGGGGGGAAACGATGGAAAAAAAAAAACAACACCACGCACGCAAAAACCCCACACACATCTCTCTTGTCAGACAAAATGCACAAAAGCACACACACAAAACACACACAACATTAGTGGAAACAATGACAAAAACAACACAACCACACATACACACATCTCTCCTGTAATAAAACACGCAAAAAACCACTCACACACACACACACACAACCCTTTGAGAACAGAAAAAATGGACCAGAAAAAAACCCAAAACTTGCACAAAAGAAAAAAATTTAAACAGAAGTCGCAATCTCACACAGTCACCCCCTTTGTGCCAGCCTCAGGTTTTGGGACATAGGTTCCTCATGATTTTGCAAGGGGCAGTAGGTTTCCCTTTTGTTTTGCAAATGGGTAGATGTTTCCTTTTTTTTTTTGCAAAGGGGTAGGATTTTTCTCTTTATGTTTGGAAAGGGGGTAATTTTCCTTTATGCTTTGCAAATGGAATAGGTTCTCTTACATTTGCAAAGGACATAGGTTCTCTGTATATTTGCAAAGGGACTTAAATTTTTTGAGTTTTGCAAAGGACAGTATTTTTTCTCTTTTGGGATTTGCAAATGGACAGTAGGGTTCTCTGTATTTTTGCAAATGGACATATTTTTCTCTGTAATTTCAAACGGACTAATTTTTTTGATGTTTTGCAAAGGGACAAAAAATTTTTTGGGAAATTTTTTTGAAAAATGGCAGTAGGTTCTTGTTGATTTGCAAAGGGACGAAGTTTTTTTGATATTTGCAAATGACAAAAATATTTTTTGTATTTGCAAAATGGAAAATAGGGTTTTCTCTGATGATTTGCAAAGGGGACAGTATATTTTTTGTTATTTTGCAAATGGACATGTGGTTCTCTGTAGATTGCAAATGGACAGATAGTTTTTTTGTATTTTTGCAAAGGGGACTGTTTTCCTGTGGGGATTTGAAAAGGGGAAGATAGTTTTTTGTATGTTTTGGCAAATGGACACAAAAAATTTTTTTGAAAGTTTGCAAAGGCAGTATATTTTTTTTGGGGTGAAATTGCAAAGGGACAAAATGGTTCCCCTGTATGATTTGCAAATGGACAATTGTCCTATGATTTCAAAGACATATGGTTTCCCCCTGTTAAAATTTGCAAATGCAGTAGGTTCCTTTTGATTTGCAAAGGACATATATTTTTCTGTTGTTTTTACAAAGGGACATAGGGGTTTCTGCAAAAAGGGTTCCCTGCAGATTTGCGGGGGCCCAGTGGGTTTCTCTTTAGTTATAAAAGAAGGAAAGGGCCCACGACCACTTGTGATACATTAAGTCCCCTAGCTTTAATTCAAAGTAATTTTCCCTTTTTTACATCTGCTAAAACGTTTGCAAAATAAAAAAAAATTCCAAAGCACAAAAGAAGTTCCGTTTTAACAAAAAATGGGAAAAAATACCCTCTTTTTCTTGTTCAAATAAGAGGGGCAAAGTCCAAGTTTAAAGAATACAAAAAAAATAAAAATAACTAAAGCATTTTCAAAAAGGCTTTTTATTTTTTTGGCCCAAAGGTGCAATATGTTTTTAAAAAAGAACGGGGGGAACGAAAAATTTTTTCCATTTTTTTTTCCAAAAATTGGGGTCAACTGACAAAAATTTTCAAAAAATGCATGTTAAAGTTTTTCCCGGACACACACACAGACACACGACAAACCCACCACAGACACCCAAAAACCGGTTAAAACTAGACCTCACTTTGTTTACACAAGTGAATCAAAATGGGGATAGGTTTTTCAAAAGTTTTGCAAATGGGGATATGGTTCCTATAATTTATGCAAATGGGGGGTATGGTTCTCTATAAGTTATCAAAAGGGGATAGGTTCCTAAAGTTATCAAAAGGGGGGTTGGTTCCTATTGTTTATGCAAAGGGTTATGGTTCTCTTTTAAAGTTAAGCAATGGGGGGTAGGTTTTTCCGCAGAAATTTTTCCTGTCATACCCCCACACCTCTTTTTTTCTTTCTCTCTCTCTCTCTCTTTTATTTCCGTCCCTCCCCTCCCAACCCTTTCCTACGGCGTGGTTCTTTCTCGGGGAAAGGCCCGGGGCTTTTTTCCCCCAACACAATGGGTTTCCATACATTCGATTCCCCTTGGGGGCCGTCTTTTGTCACCAAATTTCGGGGACGATACTTCATCCCCCCCCCCCACCCCTACCCCCAAGTCCCCGAACACAACCACACCCCACACAACACACCACACAGCAAACCTTGCCCCGTGTGCTTCTGCATACACCAACACACCAAAACCTAAGTCCACGGAGTGTGTAGCATCCAAAAAAAAAGAAACCAAGGAGCGAAGGGAAAAAAAAAAATTAATGTTCGCAGTATTATCACACATAACGGTACTAGCTAACAGCGAGATTCCAACGTGCTTTTGTAAAAAAAGAACCCCTCTTTCCTATTTGTAAAAATAACATTATCATCTTTTAATCCGGATGACGTGACGATAGATGGAACGAAGAGGATGGGGATGATGAGAAACGATATGTGATATATGGGGGGGCAATGACGGGGATGAGATGATGTGGGTGGGGTGGTTTTGGTGGAAAAGTTTCCAATAATCAACCGATCAGAAGTGAAGTACAACGATGGGGGATGTGATGGTGGTGGGAATGACGGCATAATGAGATAAATAAAGAGAGATGATATGAAAGTAATTTGTCCAACAAAGGGAACATATTTTACCATTTGAACCCAAAACTCCCCTTTCCCTCATCGCTTCTCCTTCATCGGTGATTGGGCGAATAGGACGGATGGGTGGTGGTGGTGCTTCACAATAAAGACGAAAAGATCAAGTAGGAGAAAGACGAAGATGGGGTGGTGGTGGTGGGATGGTGGTGTGGGGTGATGTCCCAAAAATACACGATCATGATAGTGGGGGACGATGATGGGGTGATGGGGGGTGGTGGTGGGGGACGTTCACAATAATGAGACGATCATGATATAGGAAAGATGATGAGATAATAAAGAGATGTGATGCTGTTTTATCTTTTCCCCCACCATTAAGAAACACCAAAATTTCTTTTAAATTTTCCCGAATAAGTTGCTTTTTTTTCTTTTTTTAAAAATCAACTATTGATTTGATGCCCCCGACAATGGGATAAAGATATTTCAGGCCATAAAAAAAAACCACCGTTCTAAACTGACGGACTTTTCGGGCCGCTTGTCAGCGTAAAACCACGAGTGTTCCTCTCTCTTCTCCCCTCTTTCTCCCCACCTCTCTCTCCCCCCCCTTTTCCTCTATATTTTCTCCTCCCCCCCTCGCCCCCCCCCCCCCCCCCCCCCCTTCCCTTCTTTTCCTTCTCTATATCCCCTTTTTAATTCCCCCCCACCCCCACCCCCCCCACACAATTTTCTACCGTCTATGTATCTCTTCCCCTCCCCTCGCCCCCCCCCCCCCCCCCTCTCCTTCTCTTTTTCCCTCCCCTCTTTTCCTCTTTCCCCCCCTTAATTTTTCTCCCTTTTCCATCCCACCACCCCCCATCCCGCTCCCCCCCCCCACCAACACTCTTTCAACCGCTGGCCTCCCTCCCCACCCCCCGCCGCCCCCCCCTCTCTCTCCAACCTCTTTCCCCTCTAAATCTCCTTTTTCCTTTTTAATCCCCACCCCCTCCCACACACACCACTCTCTCTACCCTCTATTCTCCAAATGCAAAAAGGCCTTTCATCTTAAAAGCAAGGGGCCCAAAAGGGTTGCAACGCCCACCTCTTTCCCCAACCAAACCTCGTCCTCAGCGTATCGAAATACGACTGGCAAACCCGCTCAAAACACCCCAAAATAGAAAAGTACAAAATAACATGAGGCTGATCCTTTGGGAAAAACAAAAACACGCCCACAGAAACCAGCGATACCTGCTTGACCTCCTTCTAAAGGGCCCGAAACAAGTTAGAACAGGTCAAAACCTACTTCAAAACATTTTGAAAAAACCCCAAAAAACCCTGCATCGCAGTCAAAAACCCAAAAAGGGACCGTCTAGACAGGAAGAATGGTGGGACAAGCAAAAACACAATCCACTTTCCGACACAAAACCGAAAGAAACAAAAGAAGGAAAAAAAAACCCCCCAAAACCCAAACCCTCTATTCAACACATCTTTCACCCACTCTAGGGGACTTTTCGGGAATGCCAAGGGCAAAACAGTCGGAAGTGAACACTCAAGAAGAAAAAAAATAAAAAGAAAAGGACATCATCTATACACAAAGGCCTCACCAAAAACCTCGGTTGGGGATTCACTGCAACAAAAAGGAAAAAAAATTTGGAAAGAATGCTGCCTACAAATCACAAAACCCCACCAACTGAAGTTGAACGCACAAATGCCCTCCAGTCACGCCCCCTCCATACGCCCGGGGAAAACCAAAATGCCCATGATTCAAAACCCTCAAAGAACCCATACAAAAAAATTTGAAAACGGGAAAAGGGGAAACCCAAGGGGGTAAAGGGAATCGCAACTTCCAATTAAAAAAAATCACAGGTCAAACGCCCGGGACATGCGGTGTTAAGGGAAATGACGACTGCAGACTTTCTGGAACGCAACACCCCCGAGCGGCCACTCTGGGAAAATCGGGAAAAACTCAAAAAAATCAAAATCCAAAAAAAAACAGGGCAAGGGCCCTCACCCACGACGCCCAAGAAATAAAAACAAGAAGGGCGGCCGAAGTCTAACATGAAAGGGAGAGCACGATGCTTTTTCAAACAAACAAAACGGGACATTTCCCCAAAACCAACATTGCGCAAAATTTTTTCAAAAGGAACAGATCTCTGTGGGGCTTTTCCAAACAATAATGGCAACACACTAGCGCCACTTTTTTGGGGACAAGATCTTTTCCCCCCCCCCTTGCAGCCTCTGTGCGGGCGGTTTTGGGTTGTGTTTTTGTGTGGTGTGGGGGTCCCTGTTTTTTTGATGCTTTGTGAATGCGCAGGGAAGTGTACAAAATTCAGGAGAGATCCCGGTACGGGGGTTTTGGTTTTTTGTGTATATATATATATATATAATTAAATTTTTTTTATATAAAAATACTTTTTGTATAATGTTGGGGGTTGGGGGGGGGAGATATGGGGGTATATGTGGTCTTTTTACAAATAAGTGTTTTATCTCTGGAGTGTGGTTTCGTCGGGTGGGGGTGTTGTGTGGGGTGCCGTGGAAGCGGGATACGTAGGCTAGAAAAGAGGTTGGGGGAGGGGGGTTGGGGGGAGGTGAAAGTAAAAGTGTGTGTGGTGGGTTGGGTTTTTGGGGGGGTGGAGCCATGACTTTTTTAAAAATTTTACGACTTTAATCGTGAAAAAGCATGTTTGGGGGGCATTTTTAGCAGTTGGGGTATGGTAATGGTTCCTCAATTTTACTTCATTCGCTTAATTATCCCATTGTTTTTCTTATTTTTTTTATTTTTTATTTTATCATTTTTAAATTTTATTACATTAATTAACTACCTTTTTTTTATATTAATTATTATTTATTATTTATTTATTTTTTTATTTAGAGCTTATCTATTATTTATTCCCCCCCCCCCCCCCTTTTTTTTTTTTTTTTTTTTTTTTTTCCCCGGCCGAAAGCGCTTTGGGTTAACGCGCTGGCGGCATTGCTTGGGAGAAAGTGTGTAGCGATATGGGGGTCCGAGCGAGGACCCCTTGGCAAAGGGGAAACTGAAACTGAAAAATAGTCTCTCTCCCCCCCGCCCACACCCCCCCTCTCTCTCCCTCTCTTACTCCTTTTTCCCCCTCCTAACTCCCTTTCCATTCCTACCACCACCACCCCCCCAAATCTCGCTATGTCTCTCCCCCTCCCCTCCCCTCTCTCTCCTACTCTCTTCCCCCTCTATATTTTCCCTTTTCATTTCCCAAAATCCCCCCCCCCCCCCCCCCCACTCTCTAAAACCGTCTATTCTCTCTTCATCCCCCCCCCCGCACCCCCCACCCCCCCCCTCTCTCTCTCCTCTTCTTTTTCCCCCCTCTTTTTTAAAAAAAAAAATATATTAAAAATATCTTTATCCATCCAACCCCCCCTCCAAACCTGCCCCCACCCCCCCCCAAAAACCACCCTCTGCCCCCTACGGTCCCTCCCCCCTCCCCCCCACCCCCCCCCCTCTCTCTCTCCTCTTTCCTCTTTCCCCCCCTAAATCTCCTTTTCCATTCCTACCCACCCCCACCCCCCACCCAAACACACAAATCCCCATAGCCCTCTCTTCCCCCCCCCCCCCCCCTCTCTCTCTCTTCCCCTCTCAACCTCATTATCCATTCCCACCCCACCGCCACCACCATCCCCACCTCTCTACCCCCCCCCTCCCCCCCCCAAACCTGCCCCTCTCTTCCTCTCTCTTTGAAGATAAATTGACTAAAACCGTTATTAGTATTTACAAAAAGCCGTAAAACTTACCTTGACAAATCTTCAAAATTGACAAAACTGAATTAAAAAAATAGGCCCTTTTCCCCTTAACAAAAAAATTATCAAAAAAGGACTGTTCAGGGCCCAAAATCCTTTTTGGGAACGCTCCGTCCAACGACAAATATTTAGTTTTAATAATAATCGAAAACCTCCAATAAGATAAACCTTCCATTTTTTCCCATCTTTTTTTATGCAATCAAACCTTGCAATTCAGGGGGGGTTTATGGAATCATACCCAGAAACTTAAAAACGGAAACAAATTTTCAAAAATTCAAATCAACTCCTAACAACCAAGAAAAACCCAAAAATTGGCACCTCTTTTTCCTAAAAATTTCTGATTATGTTTTCCAAAGTCATGGGGCGCAATACCGAGTGGGAAAGCGTTGGACTTTCAATCTGAGGACCTGGGTTCGAATCACAGGGACGGGGGTCTGGGGGGGTAAAGGAGGGAATTTTTTTCCCATCTCCCAGGGCAACATTGGCAGACCTGCCAGTGCCTGAAACCCCCCTTTGTGTGTAAACCACAAAGATCAAATACCCGTTAAAGATCCTGTAATCCATTCAGCGTCGTGGGTTATGGAAACGAACTACCCAGCATGCACACCCCTGAAAGCGGAGTAAAACTGCCGACATGGCGGGTAAAAACGGTCATGCAAGTAAAAGCCCACTCGTGTGCATGCGAGTGAACGTGAGAGTTGCAGCCCACGAACGCAAAAGAAGAAGAAGTAATCCAATGTCAGTGATATTTTTTATGAATAAGAAATGAAGTTTGCTTTTGATTCACCACTCATGTCCCATCTCTCTCTCCTTGTTTTTCCCCCTTAATGATTTGATCTTTTCAATGATAGTCTGTCGTGTCGTGCTTAATTAGGTAATGTGAATGCTTTCATTTATGCCTTTTACTTTCATATGTAATTGTGTGTGTGTGTGTGTGTGTGTGTGTGTGTGTGTGTGTGTGTGTGTGTGTGTGTGTGCGCGCGCGCGCGCGCCATTTTTTTTGTTATTTGTTTGGTTTTTGTTTTTTCTTCTTCTTTTTTTTGCCCTTGAGGGCTGGATGTTAAAAAAAAAAAAAAAAAAAAAAAAAAAAGCAGCTGTGCTTACTCCACTACCCTCGTTAAATAAAAATTCGTTTCGTTTCTGTCCTACCCTTTCCCTCTCTATATCTCTCCTTATCCATTCCTATCCCCCCCCCCCCCCGCTCCCCCCCCCCACACACACACACATACACACTCTCTCTAGCCGTCTCCCCCCGCCCCCCCCCCCCTCTCTCTCTCTTTCCCTTTCTGTGTCTCTCCTTATCCATTCCTGCCACCACCACCCACACACACACTCTCAAGTCGTCACTATCTCTCTTCCTCCCCCCTCCATCTCTATCTCCTTATCTGTCTATCTCTCTCTCTCTCCCTACTCTCTCCCCCCTCCTCTGTCTCTCTCTCTCTCTCTTGCCTTTTTGCTGGCAGCTTGCTGCACGGATGACGTTAAACGTCAGCTCATCTTCTTTGATAGATTCATTTCCCAGTGGACTCCTGAAGAATCAGACTGGCCATCAGAATTGTATTTCTTCCTACACTCCCCCCCCCCCCCCTTCCTGTCCTCCCCCTTCCATGACTCTCTCTCTGTTTGTCTCTGTCTGTCTGTCTGTGTCTCGGTCTTTCTCTCATTGTGTTCGTATCCGTCTGACTGTAAGCCTCGCTTCTTATGTATCTCAGTTTCTCTGTTCCTCTGTCTCAGTCTGCCTGCCTGCCTGTCTGTCTCTTTCCCTTTCTCTCTCTTCTTTCGTTCTCTGTATCTTTCTGTCTCTGTCCCTCTGTCATTCTATGCCCCCCCCCCCTCCCCACCTCTCTGTTAATCTGTTTGTTTTTTTCCTTTCCGCCTTTCTCTTTTTTTTTCCTTTCTCTCTGTATCCTTCTCTCTATCCTAATCTCGTCTTTGTCTGGCTCTGTGTCTGTCTGTCTCTCTCTCTCCCCATCTCACTCTGTCTCTCTCTCCCTATCTTACTATGTCTTTCTGTGTCTCTACCTGTCTCTGTCTGTCTGTGTCTCTGTTTGTCTCTCTCTCTCGTGCATGACAAAATGCTACGATCGAACATGCTACGATCGAACATGCTCCGTCTGGGTCTGTCTCACTGTATCTCTCCTCTCTCTCAAAACAAGAACTGTTCTTGTTCTTGTTCCTCTCTCCTCTCTCCCATC
>NC_134887.1:12667894-12695394 GCF_041734735.1 Babylonia areolata
TGAACTTATATACAAAGAATATGAACATTTATTTAAATAATCAAACTTGAAAGATCATTCGATCTTTGGACAAACGTGTAGATACACAACGACGGGCACAGAAGGGGTGGGGGATGAAGGGGAAGATGGGGGAGGTGTAGGAGGGGAGGGCTGGAGGGGTGGGGGATGAAGGGGAAGATGGGGGAGGTGTAGGAGGGGAGGGGGGAGGGCTGGAGGGGTGGGGGGAGCAGAGGTGGTGAAAGGCATCACGCGATGGCGTGAGAAGTCTGACCAGCTGTCACTTTCGTGTCCGTGAACTGTCACTACGAATGAATGACCAACTGGGAAATTGTCCTGATCTCTCTAGGTCTGGGATCCTCTGTCTGTCTGTCTGTCAAGCTGTCTATCTGTATCTCTCTATCCCTTTCCTATTCAAAACTAACTTGATCACGCAAATTTCCGTGCCTGCAAAAAAAAACACAGACACGCTTGTGAACAATCATTCATTCAAACACATACACACATAAACACACAGACACAAACAGACACACGCACGCACGCACGCACACACACACATACACAGAAAGAGAGAGAGAGAGAAACATACACACACGCACACAACTCCCATGAGATACACAAACAGGTATGTATCCAATTACACACACACACACACACACACACACACATATCAAAGAGGATAATCTACAAGAAAAGTTCAGAATATGGCTGTAGGTCTTGTGTTTAAGGCCAGAATAGGTACATCATACCACAGCTCTGTCTTTACACACATGCATACAAGAACACACACACACACACACACACACCTACTACTACTACTACACACACACAAACACACAAACTCAAACACACACACAGTATGATACAGTATGTGCGTGCATGATGCGCTGGCCAACTGCATGCTTAAGTGTACGACCACGAACATGCGTTTAGCTCGCATATCAACGCATACTCCTTATCTCTACCTCTGATCAAATTAAACGGCAAGCTCATGAAGGCGGCATGGCCATAGAACTAATTCACTGTTGCATTCACACCTGTTCTTCCACTCAGGTGTGAAAGTCCATGATTATCACATGGAAGTTACGACAGAGAGAAAGAAGTTGCTTTTTCATGGACCTTTCATGGGGAGGTGTGTTTGTTTGTTTGTGTGTGTGTGTGTGTGTGTGTGTGTGTGTGTGTGAGGGAGGGAGAGAGAGAGAGAGAGATAGAGTCTTTAGTAGTTTCTCTTCATGACTCCTTTCTTCTCGGTATCCAGATTTAGAAAACGACAGACAAAAAGACACAGACAGACACAGCACAGATATCTATGGGTCTGTTTGTCTGTGCATCTGCTTACCAGTCTCTTCTTGTTTCTTCAAATCAATCTCTCTGAATATTCATACACAGAGAGAGACAGAGACAGACACAGACAGAAGTCTGGAGAGACAGAGACAGTAACACCACAATCACGCACGCATTTATACATTGAAGATACAAACATCTTCTGAAACAAAACCTGAACCTTTTCATCTCCAGGCACAGAACAAACAAACAAAGAATCCTGAACGGCTTAATCATCGTGAAAGCATCGTCATAAAACCAACCCAGCGTAACTGGCACATATATCTATGAGTCTGTTTGTCTGTGCATCTGTATACCAGTCTGTTCGTGTTTCTTCTGATCAATCTCTCTGAATATTCACACACACAGAGACAGAGACAGAAGTCTGGAAAGACAGATACAATAACACCACAATCACACACGCATTTATACATTGAAGATACAAACATCTTCTGAAACAAAACCTGAACCTTTTCATCTCCAGGCACAGAACAAACAAACAAAGAATCCTGAACGGCCTAATCATCGTGAAAGCATCGTCATAAAACCAACACAGCGTAACACTAAAACGTGAAGGGGAGAGTCCACAGGACACGGCCATCCGGACAGGAGAAGCTGCAGCGAGGACTATCAGGGTTTTTTTTTTCCTGACACAGTCCCAGAGGGAACACGTGGGCCTCATTTTGTAAATGGATTGTACACTGTTCCCCCAGCTACAGCCGCCGCCTCGCGAAGCGCGTGAGACTCTTGACACGCTTTGCAGTCAACTGTTTCTCTTGTGTGTGTGTGGGGGGGTGGGGGGTGGGGGTGGGGTCTGTTTTTTTTCCTCTCTTTCATTCATTCCTCTTCTCTTTGAAGCTCCCTCTCCTCCACTCCCTTCATTCTCCCCCCCCCCCGCCCCCCCCCCCCTCAGTCTTTCTCAGTGTCCTATTCGTTTCTCGAGGACGAGGAAAGAGTTACGACGTTCTCTATCTCTCTTTCAATCCACTCCACCGAGACAAATGTTTAGTGAATGAAGAAATAAAAAATTGAGAGAAGTTGGTCTCTTCCTGTCACACACACACACACCACACACACGCGCGCGCGCACTAAGACACGCACCCAGACACGAGCGCATGCGCGCGTGCACACACACACAATCTCTCTCTCTGTCAGATACACACACACGCAAGCACAAACTCACTCACACACACACACACACATTAGTGGGAAACAGATGGACAAAAAACTAACACACACGCACGCACACACACACACATACACACTATCTCTCTCTGTCAGATACAAATGCACACACGCGCACACACACACACACACACATTAGTGGGAAACAGATGGACACAAAACTAACACACACACACACACTATCTCTCTCTGTCAGATACATACGCACAAACTCACTCTCTCTCTCTCTCTCTCTCTCACACACGCACACACACACACACACACTCGCTTTGAGAGACAGACAATTGGACACAGAAACAAACACAAGCTTGCACGAATACAAAACTTGAACAGAAGTCGCAAAGTCTGCACACAGTCACTCCCTTGTGCACAGCTCTCAGGCATTTGGACAGTATGGTTCTCTGCATAATTAATTTTGCGAATGGGCAGTATGGTTCTCTATGTTTTGCAAATGGGTAGTATGTTTCTCTTTATGTTTTGCAAATAGGAAGTATGGTTCTCTGTACGATTTGCAAATGGGTAGTATGTTTCTCTTTATGCTTTGCAAATAGGAAGTATGGTTCTCTGTACGATTTGCAAATGGACAGTATGGTTCTCTGTATGATTTGCAAATGGACAGTATAGTTTTTTGTATGATTTGCAAATGGACAGTATGGTTCTCTGTATGATTTGCAAATGGACAGTATGGTTCTCTGTATGATTTGCAAATGGACAGTATGGTTCTCTGTATGATTTGCAAATGGACAGTATAGTTTTTTATATGATTTGCAAATGGACAGTATAGTTTTTTATATGATTTGCAAATGGACAGTGTGGTTCTCTGTATGATTTGCAAATGGACAGTATAGTTTTTTGGTATGATTTGCAAATGGACAGTATAGTTTTTTGTATGATTTGCAAATGGACAGTATGGTTCTCTGTATGATTTGCAAATGGGACAGTATAGTTTTTTGTATGATTTGGCAAATGGATAGTATGGTTCTCTGTATGATTTGCAAAGTGGACAGTGTGGTTCTCTGTATGATTTACAAGTGGACAGTATAGGTTTTTGTATGATTTGCAATGGACAGTGTGGTTCTCTGTATGATTTGCAAATGGACAGTTGGTTCTCTGTATGATTTTGCAAATGGACAGTATGGTTCTCTGTATGATTTGCAAATGGACAGTATAGTTTTTTTGTATGATTTGCAAATGGACAGTATGGTTTTCTCTGTATGTTTTGCAAATGACAGTATAGTTTTTTTGTTGATTTGCAAATGGACAGTATGGTTCTCTGTATGTTTTGCAAATGGACAGTATAGTTTTTTGTATGATTTTGCAAATGGACGAGTATAGTTTTTTTGTATGATTTTCAAATGGACAGTATAGCTTTCTGTATGATTACAAATGGACAGTATGGGGTATCTGGACAGAATGGGTCCCTGCATGATTTGCAAAGGGCCAGTGTGGTTCTCTGTATGTTATAACAAGAGAGGCAAGGCCTTCACGACTCACTTGTGATACATTAAGTCCCCTAGCATTAATTACAGAGTAATTTCCCTTCTTTACTATCTGCACAAAACGTTTGCAAAATAAATAAAAATTCCATGCTTAGCAAAAGAAGTTCCTGTTTGAACAAAAAATGATAATAATGACTCCTCTTGTCGTTGTGTCAAAATAAGAGGTCAAAGTGCCAAGTTTAGAGAATACAAAAAATATAAATATAACAGTAAATGCAGTTTGCATATAATTAGGCTTTTTTATTTTTTTGTGCCCATCCCAGAGGTGCAATATTGTTTTAAACAAGATGACTGGAAAGAACTGAATTTTTCCTATTTTTATGCCAAATTTGGTGTCAACTGACGAAGTATTTGCAGAGAAAATGTCAATGTTAAAGTTTACCACGGACACACACACAGACACACGGACACACACACACAGACAACCGAACACCGGGTTAAAACATAGACTCACACTTTGTTTACACAAGTGAGTCAAAATGGGCAGTATGGTTCTCAATGTTTTGCAAATGGGTAGTACGGTTCTCTATAATGTTATGCAAATGGGCGGTATGGTTCTCTGCATGATTTGCCTGTCATTACCTTCGCACACTCTCTTTTTCTTTCTCTCTTCTCTCTCTCTCACTCCTGTCCCATCCCTCTCTCACAACTCTCTTACTCTAGGGCGTTGAGTGTCTTTCTCGGTGAACGTGCCCGGTCTTTTTCCACCAACATGCTAATGGATTTCCATACGTTCGATTCCCGTGTGTGCCAGTCTTTGTCACCACTTAGCGGCACGATGACTTCACGCCCCCCTCCCCACCCCTACCCCCACCCCTAGTCCCCCGACACATACATACACACACACACACACACACACACACACACAGAGAGAGAGCAAGCTCTTGCCCCTGTGTGCTTCTGCATACACCATACATCACCAGATCACTACAGTCCTACAGTGAGTGTAGTAGCAGTCTAAAAACTGAATCCAGAGGAATGCGATATGGAAAAAAAAATTAATGTTCGTCAGTATTATCACCATCATAATCAGGTTGCTAGCATAAGGAGCGATGAATTGAAGCTGTGTTCCTTTGTGGATGGAGAGAGATACCCACTCTTTCCTATTTGTTAAATAAGTATCATTATCATCAGTTTTAGCATCTTCGTGATGCCGATGACGATGACGATGACAACGACGATGGCGATGACGATGATGATGATGATAATGATGACGACGACGGCGACGATAGATGATGATGACGACGATGATATATGGTGGTGGCAGTGACGGTGATGATGATGATGATGATGATGATGGTGGTGGTGGTGGTGATGGTGGTGATGTTCACAATAATCATGACGACGATCATGATAGTGAAGATGACAACGATGGTGATGATGATGGTGGTGGCAATGACGGCGATAATGATGATGATGATGATGATGAAGTAATTTGTCCAACAGAGGAACAGTATTTGACAAAGTTTGAACAAATCTCCTCTTCCGTCATCGCCTTCTCCTTCATCTGGTGATGATGACGATGATGATGACGATGATGATGATGGTGGTGGTGGTGACGTTCACAATAATGACGACGATCATGATAGTGATGATGACGATCATGATAGTGATGATGACGATGATGGTGGTGGTGGTGGTGACGTTCATAATAATGACGACGATCATGATAGTGATGATGACGATGATGGTGGTGGTGGTAGTGGTGGTGGTGACGTTCACAATAATGACGACGATCATGATAGTGGTGATGATGATGATGATGATGATGACTGTTCTATTCTTTGCCCCCACCATTAAGAAACACGCAATTACTTTAATTTGCCCGATATAAGTTGCTTTTTTTTTTTTTTTAATTCAACTAATGATGTTGATGACGTCGACAATGGCGATAATGATGATTGCATGGCCATCAAAAATAACACACCGTTCTAATAGCTGACGGATCTTTACGACCGTTCTTGTTCAGCAGTACTACCAGCGAGTTGTTCCTCTCTCTGTCTCCCTCTCTTTCTCTTCCGCCTCTCTCTCTCTCTCCCTCTCTCCCATTCTCTCTCTCTCTCTCTCCCTTTCCGTCTATATCTCTCTCCTCCCTCCCTCGCCCCCCCCTTTCTCTCCTACTCTTTTTCCCTCTCTATATATCTCCTTGTCCATTCCTAACCCCACCACCACCACCACACACACACTCTCTAGCCGTCTATGTCTCTCTTCCTCTCTCCCCTCGCCCCCCCACCCCTCTCTCTCTCTCTCTCTTACTCTCTTTCCCTCCCTCTCTTACTCTTTCCCTCTCTATATCTCTCCTTATCAATTCCTACTCCCCCCCCCACCCCACACACACAATCTCTAGCCGTCTATGTCTCTCTCTCCCCCTCCTCTCGTCCCTCTCTCTCTTACTCTCTTTCCATCTCTATATGTTTCCTTATTCATTCCTAACCCGCCCGCCCCCCCTCCCCACTCTCTAACCGTCTATGTCTCTCTTCATCCCTCCCCTCGCCCCCACCCCCCCTATCTCTCTCTTTCTCTCTCATTATATATATATATCTTTATCCATTCCTACCCCCCACCCCTACCCCCGCCCCACCCACACACACCCTCTAGCCGTCTATGTCTCTCTCTCCCCCTCCCTCGTCCCCCCCCCCCTCTCTCTCTCAGTTACTCTCTTTCCCTCTCTATATCTCTCCTTATCCATTCCTACCCCCCCCCCCCCCCCCAACACACACACACACTCTCTAGCCGTCTCTCTCTCTCACCCACCCCCCTCTCTCTTTCCCTCTCTATATCTCTCCTTATCCATTCCTACCACCACCACTCCCACACACACTCTAGTCGTCTATGTCTCCCCCCCCCCCTCCCCCCACCTCTCTCTCTCTCAGCAAGCAATAATTTACTAAAACCGTTGATTAGTATTCACAAAAGAGCCGTAAAACTTACCACTGACAAATCTTCAACATTGACAGAAACTGATTAGAAACAAATAGGCATCCTTCCACTTAAGGCTAAACTATCATACAATAAAGGACTGTTCATGCACAAAATCCTTCATGGCAACGCTCCGTCCTATCTGACAAATATGTTTAGTTTTAATAATAATCGACACTCACATAAGATAAACCTTCCATTTACTACTATCTTTTTTATGTCAATCAAGCCTTGCATATTCAGGGGGGTGGTTATGGAATCATATCCCAGAAACTTTAAAAACGGAATCAAATTTTCAAAAATTCAAATCTAACTCACTAACATACCTAATGAATCTCTCAAACTTGGCACCTCTTTATCCTAAAATGTACTGATTATGTTCCAATGTCAGTGACGGGCGCAATAGCCGAGTGGTTAAAGCGTTGGACTTTCAATCTGAGGGACCTGGGTTCGAATCACAGTGACGGCGCCTGGTGGGTAAAGGGTGGAGATTTTTACGATCTCCCAGGTCAACATATGTGCAGACCTGCCAGTGCCTGAACCCCCTTCGTGTGTAAACGCATGCAGTAGATCAAATACGCACGTTAAAGATCCTGTAATCCATGTGAGCGTTCGGTGGGTTATGGAAGCAAGAACATACCCAGCATGCACACCCCTGAAAGCGGAGTATGGCTGCCGACATGGCGGGGTAAAAACGGTCATGCACGTAAAAGCCCACTCGTGTACATGCGAGTGAACGTGGGAGTTGCAGCCCACGAACGCAGAAGAAGTAGTTCCAATATCAGTGATATTTTTATGAATATAGAAAATGAAGTTTGCTTTTGATTCACCACTCATGTCCCATCTCTGTCAATCTATCTCTCCTTGTTTTTCCCCCTTAATGATTTGATCTTTTCAATGATTGTCGTGTCGTGCTTAATTAGGTAATGTGAATGCTTTCATTTATGCCTTTTACTTTCATATGTAATTGTGTGTGTGTGTGTGTGTGTGTGTGTGTGTGCGCGCGCACCTTTTTTGTTTGTTTGTTTGTTTGGTTTTTGTTTTTTCTTCTTCTTTTTTGCCCTTGAGGGCTGGATGTAAAAAAAAAAAAAAAAAAAAAAAAAGCAGCTGTGCTTACTCCACTACCCTCGTTAAATAAAAATTCGTTTCGTTTCTGTCCTACCCTTTCCCTCTCTATATCTCTCCTTATCCATTCCTATCCCCCCCCCCCGCTCCCCCCACACACACACACACATACACACTCTCTCTAGCCGTCTCCCCCCCGCCCCCCCCCCCCCCCCCCCCCCCCCCCCCTCTCTCTCTCTCTTTCCCTTTCTGTGTCTCTCCTTATCCATTCCTGCCACCACCACCCACAAACACACTCTCAAGTCGTCACTATCTCTCTTCCTCCCCCCTCCATCTCTATCTCCTTATCTGTCTATCTCCCTACTCTCTCCCCCCCTCCTCTGTCTCTCTCTCTCTCTTGCCTTTTTGCTGGCAGCTTGCTGCACGGATGACGTTAAACGTCAGCTCATCTTCTTTTGATAGATTCATTTCCCAGTGGACTCTGAAGAATCAGACTGGCCATCAGAATTGTATTTTCTTCCTACACTCCCCCCCCCTTCCCCCCGCCTCCTTCCTGTCCTCCCCCTTCCATGACTCTCTCTCTGTTTGTCTCTGTCTGTGTCTCGGTCTTTCTCTCATTGTGTTCGTATCCGTCTGACTGTAAGCCTCGCTTCTTTATGTATCGCAGTTTCTCTGTCTCTCTGTCTCAGTCTGCCTGCCTGCCTGTCTGTCTCTCTCTCTTTCCCTTTCTCTCCTTTCGTTCTCTGTTTCTCTGTAGCTTTCTGTCTCTGTCTGTCTGTCATTCTATGCCCCCCCCCCCCCCCCCCCCCCCCCCCTCTCTGTTAATCTGGGGGTTTTTTCCTTTCCGCCTTTCTGTCTCTTTTTTTTCCTTTCTCTCTGTATCCTTCTCTCTATCTCTTGTCTCGTCTCTCTCTCCCCATCTCACTGTCTCTGTCTCTCTCTGTCTCTCTCTCCTTATCTTACTATGTCTTTCTGTGTCTCTACCTGTCTCTGTCTGTCTGTCTGTGTGTGTCTCTGTTTGTGTGTCTCTCTCTCTCGTGCATGACAAAATGCTACGATCAAACATGCTCCGTCTGGGTCTGTTTCACTGTATCTCTCCTCTCTCTCCCCCGCCCCTCTCTCTCTCCCATCTGTCTCTGTACCTGTCTCCTCTGTCTGTCTTTCTCTTTTTCTCTTACTGTCTCTGTCTCTGTTCTGTCTGTCTGCCTCCTCTATCTGTCTGTCCGTTTGTCTCCCCTCCATCTCTCTCTCTCCTCTGTCTCCTCTCTGTCTCACTCTTTGTCTGTCTCACCCCCACCACCCCATCCCCTTTCTCTCTCTCTGTCTATCTCTCTCTCTCTTCGTCTGTCCGTCCGTCTATCCCGCGCCCCCCCCACCCCCCCTCTCTCTCCCCTGTCTGTCTCTCTATCCCCTCCCTCTGTCTCTTTCTCTCCCTCTCTTTCTCTCTCTCTTGTTATTCCTGGCACGTTTCCAGTCACAGCCATGCAGCAGACAACATGCTGCGACCAAATATGCTCTGACTGACTGATTGATTGATTGATTGATTGATATGGATACTTGTACAGCGCCTATCCTCAGTCAGAGACCAAGCTCTAAGCGCTTTACAAACACGGAGTCATTTACACAGCAGGCTGCCTCACCTACCTGGGCAGAGCCGACTGACGGCTGCCATTGGGCGCTCATCATTCGTTTCCTATGTATTCAATCATATTTCAGCCACGGACACCTACACAAATATGTAACATTTTGCGCGTATGACCGTTTTGTTTATTTACCCCGTCATGTACGCAGCCATACTCCGTTTTCGGGGGTGTGCATGCTGTGTATGTTCTGGTTTCCACAGCCCACCGAACGCTGACATGGATTACAGGATCTTTAACGTGCGTATTTGATCTTCTACGTGCGTATACACACGAAAGGGGTTCAGGCACTGGCAGGTCTGCATATATGTTGACCTGGGAGATCGGAAAAATCTCCACCCTTTACCCACCAGGCGCCACGGAGATTCGAACCCGGGACCCTCAGATTGAAAGTCCAACGCTTTTAACCATTTGGCTATTCGCCCGCCTGTCTGTCTCTCTGTATCTCCTCTCTCTCTCTCTCCCCCTTTCTCTCTGTCCTCTGTCTGCCTCTCTGCTCCTCTTTCTTTCTTCTTACTGTCTGTATCTCTCCCCTCCCTCTCTCAATCCTCTCTGTCTCTGTCTCTCTCGCGTCATCCCTCTCCCATGTCCTGAGCACGTCACCACACACCCGCAGCAGCAGACAATATGCAACGATCAAGAATGTTCTGTCTGTCTCTTTTGTCTGTCTGTCCGTTTCTGTCTCTCCTCTCTGTCTCTCGCTGTATGTCTGTGTGTCTGTCTCTCTCTGTCTGTCTGTGTGTGTGTGTGTGTGTGTGTGTATCTCTCTTTGTCTCTGTATGTGTCTCTCTTGTCTCTGTCTTTGTCTCTGTCTCTCTTTGTCTCTATCTTTCTCTCTCTCTCTCTATCTCCTCTACCTGCCTGCTGTCTGTCCCTCTTTCCCTCCTCTTACTGTCTGTCTGTCTCTCTTCTCTCCTCTCTCAATCCTAACTCTCTGTATGTGTCTCTCTGTCTCTCCTTGTCTCTGTCTGTCTGTCCGCCTCTATCTCTCCTCTCGCTGTCTGTCTATCTGTCTGTCTGTCTCTCTTTCTCTCTCTCCCTCTGTCTCTCTCTATCTCTCTCTGTGTCTAATATTCACATGCAGGTAATGACAATAAAGTGTCAAAGTGTCTGTATGTATGTCTGTCTGTCTGTCTCTCTTCTCTCCCTCTCAATCCTAACTCTGTATCTGTCTCTCTCTGTCTCTGTCTCTCTCTCCGTCTCTCTCTCTCTCGCATGTTCCCAGCACCCCACGTCACCACACAGTCACAGACAGTAGCAGACCTGAAGACACCATGCTACGTTCAAAACCTGTTCTCTCTCTCTCTTCTGTCTGTCTGTCTGTCCGCCTCTATCTCTCCTCTCTCTGTCTGTCTGTCTCTCTGTGTCTCTACTTGTCTCTGTCTGTCCGCCTCTATCTCTCCTCTCGCTGTCTGTCTGTCTGTCTCTCTCCTCTCTCTCTCAATCCTAACTCTCTGTATCTGTCTTTCTGTCTCTCCTTGTCTCTGTCTGTCTGTCTGTCCGCCTCTATCTCTCCTCTCGCTGTCTATCTGTCTGTCTCTCCCTCTCTCTCTGTGTCTAATATTCACATGCAGGTAATGACAAAGTGTCAAAGTGTCTGTCGGTATGTATGTCTGTCTGTCTGTTAGTCTCTGTCTGTCTGTCTGTCTCTCTTCTCTCCCTCTCAATCCTAACTCTCTGTATCTGTCTCTCTCTATCTCTCTTTCTCTCTCTCGCGCGCGCGCGTCATCCCTCTCGCATGTTCCACCACACAGCGACAGACAGCAGCAGACCTGTCTCTCTTTGTCTCTGCCTGCCTGCCGTCTGTCTGTCTCTCCGTGTCCTTCTCTCGCGTCATTTCCTCTCGCATGTTCCCAGCACCCCACGTCACTAAACAGTCACAGACAGCAGCGGACCTGCAGACACCGTGCTACGTTCAAAGCCTGTTCTCTCTGTCTCTTCTGTCTGTCTGTTTGTCCGCCTCTATCTCTCCTCTCGCTGTCTGTCTGTGTCTCTCTTTCTCTCTCTCTCTTTCTCTGTCTGTCTGTATCTATCTCTCTTTGTCTCTGTCTGTATCTCTCTCTCTCTCTCTATATATATATATATATCTATCTATCTATCTATCTATCTATCTATCTATCTCTTCTACCTGCCTACTGTCTGTCCCTCTTTCTCTCCTCTTACTGTCTGTCTCTCTCCTCTCTCTCTCAATCCTAACTCTCTGTATCTGTCTTTCTGTCTCTCTTTGTCTCTGTCTGTCTGTCTGTCTGTCCGTCTCTATCTCTCCTCTCGCTGTCTATCGGTCTCTCTTTCTCTCTCTCCATCTCTGTCTCTCTCTGTCTAATATTCACATGCAGGTAATGACAATAAAGTGTCAAAGTGTCTCTCTGTCTGTATGTATGTCTGTCTGTTAGTCTCTGTCTGTCTGTCTGTCTCTCTTCTCTCCCTCTCAATCCTAACTCTCTGTATGTCTCTCTCTCTCTCTCCGTGTCTCTCTCTCTCGCGTCATCTCCTCTCGCATGTTCCCAGCACCCCACGTCACCACACAGCGACAGACAGCAGCGGACCTGCAGACACCGTGCTACGTTCAAAACCTGTTCTCTCTGTCTCTTCTGTCTGTCTGTCTGTCCGCCTCTATCTCTCCTCTCGCTGTCTGTCTGTCTCTCTCCTTGTCTCTGTCTGTCCGTCTCTATCTCTCCTCTAGCTGTCTGTCTCTCTGTGTCTCTCCTTGTCTCTGTCTGTCTGTCTGTCCGCCTCTATCTCTCCTCTCGCTGTCTGTCTGTCTGTCCGCCTCTATCTCTCCTCTCGCTGTCTGTCTGTCTGTCCGCCTCTATCTCTCCTCTCGCTGTCTGTCTCTCTGTGTCTCTCCCTGTCTCTGTCTGTCTGTCTGTCCGCCTCTATCTCTCCTCTCGCTGTCTGTCTCTCTGTGTCTCTCCCTGTCTCTGTCTGTCTGTCTGTCTGTCTGTCCGCCTCTATCTCTCCTCTCGCTGTCTGTATTTGTCTGTCTGTCTGTCTGTCTCTCTCTCTCTGTCTAATATTCACATGCAAGTAATGACAATAAAGTGTCAAAGTGTCTCTCTGTCTGTCTCTGTCTGTCTGTCTCTCTTCTCTCCCTCTCAATCCTAACTCTCTGTATCTGTCTTTCTCTATCTCTGTCTCTCTTTCTCTCTCGCGCGCGCGTCATCCCTCTCGCATGTCCCAGCACACAGCGACAGACAGCAGCAGACCTGTCTCTCTTTGTCTCTGTCTGTCTGTCTGTCTGTCTCTCCGTGTCTCTCTCTCTCGCGTCATCTCCTCTCGCATGTTCCCAGCACCCCACGTCACTAAACAGTCACAGACAGCAGCGGACCTGCAGACACCGTGCTACGTTCAAAGCCTGTTCTCTCTGTCTCTTCTGTCTGTCTGTTTGTCCGCCTCTATCTCTCCTCTCGTTGTCTGTCTGTCTGTGTCTCTCTTTCTCTCTCTGTGTGTTTCTGTCTGTCTGTGTCTCTCTTTCTCTCTCTCTCTGTATCTGTCTCTCTTTGTCTCTGTCTGTCTGTCTGTATCTCTCTCTCTCTCTTTCCTCTACCTGCCTGCTGTCTGTCCCTCTTTCCTCTTACTGTCTGTCTGTCTCTCTCCTCTCTCTCTCAATCCTAACTCTGTATCGGTCTTTCTGTCTCTCCTTGTCTCTGTCTGTCTGTCTGTCCGCCTCTATCTCTCCTCTCGCTGTCTATCTGTCTGTCTCTCTTTCTCTCTCCCTCTCTCTCTGTCTAATATTCACATGCAGGTAATGACAATAAAGTGTCAAAGTGTCTCTCTGTCTGTATGTATGTATGTATGTCTGTCTGTCTCTGTCTGTCTGTCTGTCTCTCTTCTCTCCCTCTCAATCCTAACTCTCTGTATCTGTCTCTCTCTATCTCTCTTTCTCTCTCTCGCGCGCGCGCGTCATCCCTCTCGCATGTTCCACCACACAGCGACAGACAGCAGCAGACCTGTCTCTCTTTGTCTCTGCCTGCCTGCCGTCTGTCTGTCTCTCCGTGTCCTTCTCTCGCGTCATTTCCTCTCGCATGTTCCCAGCACCCCACGTCACTAAACAGTCACAGACAGCAGCGGACCTGCAGACACCGTGCTACGTTCAAAGCCTGTTCTCTCTGTCTCTTCTGTCTGTCTGTTTGTCCGCCTCTATCTCTCCTCTCGCTGTCTGTCTGTGTCTCTCTTTCTCTCTCTCTCTTTCTCTGTCTGTCTGTATCTATCTCTCTTTGTCTCTGTCTGTATCTCTCTCTCTCTCTCTCTATATATATATATATCTATCTATCTATCTATCTATCTATCTATCTATCTCTTCTACCTGCCTACTGTCTGTCCCTCTTTCTCTCCTCTTACTGTCTGTCTCTCTCCTCTCTCTCTCAATCCTAACTCTCTGTATCTGTCTTTCTGTCTCTCTTTGTCTCTGTCTGTCTGTCTGTCTGTCCGTCTCTATCTCTCCTCTCGCTGTCTATCGGTCTCTCTTTCTCTCTCTCCATCTCTGTCTCTCTCTGTCTAATATTCACATGCAGGTAATGACAATAAAGTGTCAAAGTGTCTCTCTGTCTGTATGTATGTCTGTCTGTTAGTCTCTGTCTGTCTGTCTGTCTCTCTTCTCTCCCTCTCAATCCTAACTCTCTGTATGTCTCTCTCTCTCTCCGTGTCTCTCTCTCTCGCGTCATCTCCTCTCGCATGTTCCCAGCACCCCACGTCACCACACAGCGACAGACAGCAGCGGACCTGCAGACACCGTGCTACGTTCAAAACCTGTTCTCTCTGTCTCTTCTGTCTGTCTGTCTGTCCGCCTCTATCTCTCCTCTCGCTGTCTGTCTGTCTCTCTCCTTGTCTCTGTCTGTCCGTCTCTATCTCTCCTCTAGCTGTCTGTCTCTCTGTGTCTCTCCTTGTCTCTGTCTGTCTGTCTGTCCGCCTCTATCTCTCCTCTCGCTGTCTGTCTGTCTGTCCGCCTCTATCTCTCCTCTCGCTGTCTGTCTGTCTGTCCGCCTCTATCTCTCCTCTCGCTGTCTGTCTCTCTGTGTCTCTCCCTGTCTCTGTCTGTCTGTCTGTCCGCCTCTATCTCTCCTCTCGCTGTCTGTCTCTCTGTGTCTCTCCCTGTCTCTGTCTGTCTGTCTGTCTGTCTGTCCGCCTCTATCTCTCCTCTCGCTGTCTGTATTTGTCTGTCTGTCTGTCTGTCTCTCTCTCTCTGTCTAATATTCACATGCAAGTAATGACAATAAAGTGTCAAAGTGTCTCTCTGTCTGTCTCTGTCTGTCTGTCTCTCTTCTCTCCCTCTCAATCCTAACTCTCTGTATCTGTCTTTCTCTATCTCTGTCTCTCTTTCTCTCTCGCGCGCGCGTCATCCCTCTCGCATGTCCCAGCACACAGCGACAGACAGCAGCAGACCTGTCTCTCTTTGTCTCTGTCTGTCTGTCTGTCTGTCTCTCCGTGTCTCTCTCTCTCGCGTCATCTCCTCTCGCATGTTCCCAGCACCCCACGTCACTAAACAGTCACAGACAGCAGCGGACCTGCAGACACCGTGCTACGTTCAAAGCCTGTTCTCTCTGTCTCTTCTGTCTGTCTGTTTGTCCGCCTCTATCTCTCCTCTCGTTGTCTGTCTGTCTGTGTCTCTCTTTCTCTCTCTGTGTGTTTCTGTCTGTCTGTGTCTCTCTTTCTCTCTCTCTCTGTATCTGTCTCTCTTTGTCTCTGTCTGTCTGTCTGTATCTCTCTCTCTCTCTCTCCTCTACCTGCCTGCTGTCTGTCCCTCTTTCCTCTTACTGTCTGTCTGTCTCTCTCCTCTCTCTCTCAATCCTAACTCTGTATCGGTCTTTCTGTCTCTCCTTGTCTCTGTCTGTCTGTCTGTCCGCCTCTATCTCTCCTCTCGCTGTCTGTCTATCTGTCTGTCTGTCTCTCTCCTCTCTCTCTCAATCCTAACTCTGTATCGGTCTTTCTGTCTCTCCTTGTCTCTGTCTGTCTGTCTGTCCGCCTCTATCTCTCCTCTCGCTGTCTGTCTATCTGTCTGTCTGTCTCTCTCCTCTCTCTCTCAATCCTAACTCTGTATCGGTCTTTCTGTCTCTCCTTGTCTCTGTCTGTCTGTCCGCCTCTATCTCTCCTCTCGCTGTCTGTCTATCTGTCTGTCTGTCTCTCTCCTCTCTCTCTCAATCCTAACTCTCTGTATCTGTCTTTCTGTCTCTCCTTGTCTCTGTCTGTCTGTCTGTCCGCCTCTATCTCTCCTCTCGCTGTCTATCTGTCTGTCTCTCCCTCTCTCTCTGTGTCTAATATTCACATGCAGGTAATGACAAAGTGTCAAAGTGTCTGTCGGTATGTATGTCTGTCTGTCTGTTAGTCTCTGTCTGTCTGTCTCTCTTCTCTCCCTCTCAATCCTAACTCTCTGTATGTCTTTCTCCATCTCTGTCTCTCTTTCTCTCTCGCGCGCGCGTCATCTCCTCTCGCATGTTCCCAGCACCCCACGTCACCACGCAGCGACAGACAGCAGCAGACCTGCAGACACCGTGCTACGTTTCAAAACCTGTTCTCCGACAAAAGCCCGGCGGGAGAAGGCAGCGCGATAATTAATCTGTTTTTAATGACAGCGGCCATCAAAGAGCGACAGGCAGGGAGGGGGCGGCGGGGGGGGTGGGGGGAGGCGGGGGGGTTGGAGGCGGTGAGGGGGTGGAGGGTCCAGGGGAGGGTTGGGGGGAGGGGTAGGGAGTATTTTCGGATAGTGCCTGAAGACAGAGAGAGAGAAAGAGAGAGAGAGAGAAAGAGAGAGAGAGATGGGGGCTGGGGGGGATGTAGGAGAGAGAGAGAGGGGGGGGGGGAGGGGAAGGAGAGGAGTGATAGAGAGGGGGGGGGGGCTGGGGGGGGATGTAGAAGAGAGAGAGAGGGGGGGGCGGGGAGGGGAAGGAGAGGAGTGAGAGATAGAGAGAGGAGGGGGTGCGGGGGGGGGATGTAGGAGAGAGAGAGAGAGAGAGGGGAGGGGAAGGAGAGGAGTGAGAGATAGAGAGAGGAGGGTGGCGGGGGGGGGATGTAAGAGAGAGAGAGATGGAGGGGGGGGGAGGGGAAGGAGAGGAGTGAGAGAGAAACAGACACAAACGGAGGCTGTGGCTGAGAAGGAGAGACAAGAGAGAAACAGAGACACCAGAGAGAACAGACAGACAGACGGAGACAGAGAGAGAGACAGAGAAACTGAGAGATACATAAAGAAGCGAGGCTCACAGTCAGATCGATATGAACACAATGAGAGAAAGACAGAGATTGATTGATAGATAGATAGATAAATAAGATAGATAGATATATGTCTTTCTCTCATTGTGTTCATATCCGTCTGACTGTCAGACTTGCTTCTTTATGTAGCTCAGTTTCTCTGTCTCTCTCTCTGTCTCCGTCTGCCGTATGTCTCTGTTTCTCTCTGTCTCTCCTTCTCAACCACGCCTCTGGGAGATAGATAAACAGATAGATAGATGTATAGATAGACAGAGAAACAGACAGACAGAAACAGAAGAGGGAGAGACAGAAAAGATGGATGGACAGAGATGAAGAGACTGAGAGCGGGAGAGAGAGAGAGATGGATTGAGAGAGAGAGAGAGAGGGATAGAGAGGGGGAAAGAGAGAGAAGGAGAGAGGAAGAAGGAGAGAGAGAGAGAGAGACAGAGAGAGACGGGTGACACAAAGAGAGATAATATGAACATACATATGATGAATGAAGAGACAGAGGGAGTGGGGGTGGGGGGAAGGTGGGGAGGGGGAGGGGGGCAGAGGAAGACAGACAGACTGAGAAGCAAAGAGCAGGAGGCTTGATGTAAATGGTGGAGCCGGAGGGGACAGTGAGTATTCTGCGAATAATTCTATAGTCTGGAACCATTCGTGTTTGATGTGTTTCAAAAACAAACATCAATAATGATTTTTTTTTTTAATCCATTAAAAATGAAAAATTATGAAAATTATTGTTGTGGAAGTCAATTTGAGCCTCCATTTAATTTTTTGACGGTATTTTCGGATTTCGTTTGATTTTTTTTTCTCTTTGGCTTTAAGTGAGGATTCAAATGAACACCAAAATTGCACCCCATTTCTCCAAGAGCAAAAAAATAAAATAAAATAAAATAAAATAATAAAAAATAAAAAATAGTTTCGATCTAACAGGAAAGCCTCGTCAGGACTCCATTCACATCAAAGATACCCACAAAAGACATTTGTTTGACAGAGACAGACAGAGAGAAAGGGGGAGAGAGAGAGAGAGAGGGGAGAGAGAGAGAGAGAGAAAGGGGGAGAGAGAGAGAGAAAGGGGAGGGGAGGAGAGAGAGAGAGGGAGAGAGAGAAAGGGGAGGGGAGGAGAGAGAGAGAAAGGGGGAGGGAGAGAGAGAAAGGGGGAGGGAGAGAGAGAGAAAGGGGGAGGGAGAGAGAGAAAGGGGGAGGGAGAGAGAGAGAGAGAAAGGGGGAGGGAGAGAGAGAAAGGGGGAGGGAGAGAGAGAGAGAGAAAGGGGGAGGGAGAGAGAGAAGGGGGAGGGGGAGAGAGAAGGGGGAGGGGGAGAGAGAGAGAGAAAGGGGGAGGGAGAGAGAGAGAGAGAAAGAAAGGGGGAGGGAGAGAGAGAAGGGGGAGGGGGAGAGAGAAAGGGGGAGGGGGAGAGAGAGAGAGAGAAAGAGAAAGGGGGAGAGAGAGAGAGAGAAAGGGGGAGAGAGAGAGAGAGAAAGGGGGAGAGAGAGAGAGAAAGGGGGAGGGAGAGAAAGGGGGAGGGAGAGAGAGAAGGGGGAGGGGGAGAGAGAGAGAGAAAGGGGGAGGGAGAGAGAGAGAGAAAGGGGGAGGGAGAGAGAGAGAAAGGGGAGGGGAGGAGAGAGAGAGAGAGAGAGAGAGAAAGGGGAAGGGGAGGAGAGAGAAAGGAGTGGAGAGAGAGAGAGAGAGAGAGAGAGAGAGAGAGAGAGAGAGAGAGAAAGGCTGGGGGGAGAAAGAGATAGACAGACAGACAGGGACATGGAGGGGAGAGACAGAGAGGGAGATGAATGCAGAGACGAAGAGAAGAGAGACAGAGACAGAGAGAGAGACAGAGAAAGTGAGATAGAGAAAGAGACAGAAAGACAGAGGCAGAGAGGGTTTATGATGATCAAAAGACACACACACACACACACACACACGTACACACACGTACACACACACACACACTCACTTCACACACACAACAAAAACACAAAACAAGACAAAGACAACAATAAAAACCAGAGCAGACTGAATGACAATATAACGAGACAAACAAGAAACGAAAGTAGACAAACAGAAAACGAAAGTAGACAACGAAAGTAGACAAACAGAAAACGAAAGTAGACAGCAATCTAAATAGCAATGCCAATAGACTCAACGCATGGGACGCATCAGCCTGGAACATTTTTTTCTAGTGGTTAATTAGTTGATCTGGTGGCTTGATTGATGCCAGCTGATAATCGAATAACTCCCCCCCCCCCCATGCCCTCCCCCCCCCCCAGCCCCCCTCCCCCCCTTTTTTTTTCTTCTTGTTTTTTTACAATTTCTCCACGTCCCTTAGACTCTAATTGTTTTAAGGAGTGTTGGTGGGCGGGTTTTTTTTTTTTTAGGTTTTATTTTTCCTGCCTGTGATAACTGTCAGTCTGCTTATCTTCTTGTAACTGTTTTACTTTTTTTGTTTTTGGTTAAACAGACTCTCTCTCTCTCTTTCTCTCTCTCACACACACACACACATACACAACCACACAACCAATACACGCGCGCGCACGCAGATACACACGCATATATATATCTAGAGAGAGAGAGAGAGTGGGGGAGATATCGTTAGATATTGATAGATATATATTGACATTGCTATTTTTTTCATGTGTGTGCGTGTGTGTATGTGTGTATGTGTGTGTGTGTGTGTGTGTATGCATGCGCGCGCGCGCGCGTGTGTGTAAATAGATATATCTTTCCTTTTTTTTCTTCATTTTTAACAAAACTCTCTATTCCTTCCCCCTCCCTCTTCCTCCCTCCCTCTCTCTCTCTCTCTCCCCCTTACCCTTCACCCCTCCCCATCTCTTACCCTCTCTGTCTCTTTCGCCATTCTGTCCTTCCCTCTCCTCTCTGCCTGTCTCTCAAGTCTGTGACAGTGACTTACTTTTAACCTCTTCAGTACACTGTTTAAAAAAAAAAAGAAAAAAGAAAAAAAAAATATATCTTTCCTTTTCTTCTGCATTTTTAATAAACTCTCCATCCCTTCCCCTTCCCTCTCTTAGCCCCCCCCCCCCCCCCCCCCCCCAGCTCTCTCCTCCCTCTCTCTCTCCCTTACCTCTCCTCTCTCCCCCCCCTCTCTCTCTTACCCCCTCTCTCTCTCTCTTTCGCCATTCTGTCCTTCTCTCCCCCCCCTCTCTCTCTTACCCCCTCTCTCTCTCTCTTTCGCCATTCTGTCCTTCCCTCCTTCTCTCTCCTCTCTGTCTCTCAAGTCTGTGACAGCGATTTACTTTTAACCTCTTCAGTACAGTGTCTGTTTAAAAAAAAAAAAAAAAAAAAACTACCCACGATCCGATCCATGGCCTATCTCCGCTGTAACCTTCTCTCTCTCTCTCTGCTGTCTTTTGTTGTCTTCAGTAGGCCTGGTTGAATCGAGTGACTCAGGGAGCGAGTCAGTGCCATGCCGACAGTCACCCGACGTGTCTGCTTGCGACAAGCCTTGAGATTGTGTCTCGCACCATGCTGCCAGGCAAACGACGACGGCGATGACTACGATGATGATGACGACGACGATGACTGATGCTGATGATGATAGCAAATAAAAATGATTGAAACCAACTGTAATGATGATGATGTAGGAGGAGGAGGAGGAGCAGGAGGAGGAGGAGGAGGAGGAGGAGGAGGAGGATGATGATGATGATGATGATGATGATGATGATGATGATGATGATGATGATGATGATGATGATGATATGATAACAACAACAATAAGAAGAAGAATGATGATGATGATGATAATAATGATGATGTCAGATGATGATGATGATGATATCAGATGATGATGATGATAATAACAATAACAACACTACTACTACTACTACTACTAATGATAATAATAATGATGATGGTGATGATGATGACGATGGTCAGATGATGATGATGATGATGATAACTGGAAAAAAAAACATTATGGTGATGGTGATGGCGATGTTGATGATGATAACAATTATTAGAAGCAAACATACACAGGCGAAGACACACACACACACACACACACACACACACACACACACACACATGACCACATACACATACTCAGACATAAAAAGATACACACACACACACACACACACACACACACACACACACACACACACACACACACACACACACCAACGCACTGTGTGTGGGAGACAAAGACATACAGACAGAGGCATCACAGGAAAGAGCCAGAGATTGAAAAGGTAAATGAAACAAGACACCCCGAATGAATGAATGAATGAATAAGAAAAACAGAGAAACAGCGAGAAAGTTACCCACGAGGCAGAACCCCACCCCAACAAACACTGACAGACAGAGAAAATAATTACACTAGTGGTTACTCAGTCAGTCAGTAGAGGGGGGGGGGGGAGGGCCGGGGGGGAGGGAGGGAAGCCGATAGCCGATGTCCGACGATGGTTGGAACCTCTAAACCGGGCTGGTAAATATTGGATGTGGGGTGGGGTGTATAGCTAGTGTGCTTATACCCCCACCAGTGTGCCCACCAGCCTTGTGATTACGGTGTGTGCTGTTCTCTGATCATACTGAGAGACCTGTCACCACTGAGGCGGTGCGGTCTGTAGTGAACGCATACACAGAGACAGACAGACAGACAGACAAGTTTCAAGTTTCAAGTTTTAATTATCCTTTCACTCCTATTGGAGTATGGAGGATTACTGCAAAATAATCTTTTCGTGCCCAGAACAAACATTTCCAAATACACAACAATGTCACATAAAAGTTGAGAAAATACAAATGTCTTTTAACTCCAAAAGTGTAACTACGCAACATTTGCAAATCTAATCATCTTACTTACAGCTAAAATGACTTTTTTGCCTCCTTTGAGCATATTACAAAAATTAAAAACCGATTTTGGAGACAAATATTTTTTAGGAACATATCTGTTTCGTAACTGATCATAATTGGGACATTCCATTATAAAATGAAACTCATCACCAATCACAGACATGTTACAAACCTTACAAAACCGTAACTCTCGTGGTATGCCTTTGTGTCTCCCTGTTTCTATTTCCAGCTTATGATTACTACTTCGAAATCTGAAGAAGCTGATAACATAATTATCAGGCATTTGACTATTTTTCTCTACCAAATCCACTTTTGACACACACACACACACACACACACACACAGACAATACATATATATATATATATATATATATATATATATAGCAACAGATACTGACGATGTCCACGGCTGCGTCCCTTTTGATAGTAAAAATAATAATAATAATAATAACAATGATTATACTGTACATCTATATAGCACCCTTTCTCTCTCGAAGAGCTCAAGGCGCTTTACACGAATGACAAATTTACAAATTACATGAATTATCCATGACTCTTCTTTCTCAACACCCACCCACCCCTGCTCTTCGTCGTGGTCCAACCAAAGTGAGCTAACAATGATGCTTTTGGAGAAGAAGGAAGCTGAGAGTGCTTACAGATAGATTTTAAAAAGATGAGGGATTTTTGGTTTTTTTTATATTTTTATTGAAGACCCAAAGGCGAAGACAGAATCAGATGTACGGATATGATGAGGACGTTTGTTCCAGATATGAAGAGCAGCAAACAGGAAAAGACACGTTCACCATAGGTTCTTGTACTGACACAAGGAATTTTCATTAACTCACTCAGTACGGCCAGTCCTCTCTTCTCCTCTACACAGACCCCTCGGATGTCCAGTGGGTGTCTCAATGACACAACGTTTATCTTCCGTCGTCAGAATTGTGGTATTCTTTGTCAACATTCACGTCTTCAGTATAAGAGCCTTCCGCTTGCAATATTTTGATGATGGTAATTGGGGTGAAACGCTGTTAACGTCGTCTCTTTCGCCGTTCGTATGGAAAGTGGCAGATGGAAGAGCGGAGAGTTTTTGGTGCAGTGTTAAGCCCTGGCAAGGTCAGAAAGATAGGTAGGTCCTTTTCCACGCTCTCTGACTGGCCAACGACCGCTCGCCTTTCACACCACTGCCCGTCCTCTCGTCATCATCTTCCCTCTGACCTTGATAAGTCACTTCTGATGTCTGCTTCGATAACTGGTTACGTGGTGGATAGCCTTGAGATGGCCTTAGTGGTCGGCGAGGCTAGAAGCACCACAATTCGATTTGATTTGATTCAATGGCTGGTTTCTAACAAGCGTAGAATGCTGTTGCTGTCAGCGTCAGCACTGAGTCGTTGATTTCATGTTCTGACAAATCACCAGACTCTCTTAAGAAAGGTCCATCTCCATTGTCGTTTCAGTCCTAGAATCAATAGCACAGCCTGCAAAGTTGTCAAAGTCCTCTGACTGGGACTGTCTGATTGATTTTCGAAGATTTCAGACGGCTTTATTTTTTGTTTGTTTTTGATTTTTAACAACAAGCTCCATGATCGGCCCAGTTGGCAAAATCGCAGTAAAAAAACAAAAACAAAAAAACAAAAACAAAAAACCATCAACGAAAGAGAAAAAAAAACCAAAAGGGGTCTTCCTCCTAAAGTATGCTCATCTGAATAGTATTTGACGAGCGCAATAGCCGAATGGTTAAAGCGTTGGACTTTCAATCTGAGGGTCCCGGGTTTGAATCACGGTGACGGCGCCTCGTCGGTAAAGGGTGGAGATTTTTTTTTTTTTCCAATCTCCCAGGTCAACATATGCGAAGACCTGCTAGTACCTGAACCCCATTCGTGTGTATACGCAAGAAGAAGATCAAATACGCACGTTAAAAAGATCCTGTAATCCAAGTCATCGTTCGGTGGGTTATGGAAACAAAAACATACCCGGCATGCCTCACCCCCGAAAGTGGAGTGTGGCTGCCTGCATGGCGGGTTAAAAACGGTCATACACGTAAAAGCCCGCTCGCGTATATACGAGTGAACGTGGGAGTTGCAGCCCGCGAACGCAGAAGAAGAATAGTATTTTTTTGTACCATAGACAATTTCAAGCGAACCATCAAAAGACTTCGTGTGTTAACTGAACCAAACATGGATGAAGGAAAAATCGGAAATGATGCGTGCTATTGGTGAGACTGTTTTATGGCACTGGGAGGAACTAACTCTTGGTCTGTGACATCAGTTGACGGCTTACACACACACACACACACAAACACACACAAAGAAAAAAGACAAAAAAAGACTTTGTCTAAAATCACAAATGTGGATAGACGTTTCGCAAAAGAACGAACGAACACGAAAGAGAAACACATACACACACAGAAAAAAACAAAACAAAAAACAAACAAAAACCACGAAACACACACACAACACACGAAAGTGAGAAACACACACACACACACACACAAAAGAAACACACACACGCGCACACACACACTCAGACACAACACACACACACACACACACACACATGTATTAAAGAGAGAAACACACACACACACGAAAAAGAGAAAAACACACACGCAAACACGCACACACACACACAAACACACACACACACACACACACACACACAGACTGACAGATAACACAGACAGCGAGTCAGAAGGCAGTCTAGCAGAAAACAGCACGTTAACTACAATGTCATTGTCAAACTAACGAGCGATGGTGGGTGAGAAGACTCCAGCCGGTAAATAAATATTGGATGGGGTGTTCAGGATTAAACCAGCTGATAAATTAAATCCCACGGTCATCCGCTCGTAATTCTGTTTGTGCGTGAACGTTTTGAAACAATCATTTCTGTTTTTGTTGTTCGAGAATGTCTAACTCCACACACACTCACACAAACACACACACACATATTATATATATATATATATATATATATATATATATACACATATACAAGAAATAGAGAAACACACACACACACACATACACACACGAAAGAGAGAAACACACACACACACACACACGAAAGAGAAATAACACACACACACATACACAGCGCGCGCGCGCATACACACATGCGCACACAAACACACACACGCGCGTGCGCGCACGCACACACACACACAAGCATACACACACACACACACACTCGAAAAAATCACACACACGGAAACACACACATACGCGGGCACACACACACACACACACACACACACACACACACACACACACGAAAACACACATACACTGACAGACAAACACAGACAGCGAGTCAGAAGGCAGTCTAGCAGAAAACAGCACGTTAACTACAATGTCATTGTCAAACTCGCGAGCGATACGATAGGCTGACTGGTTGGTGGGTGAGAAGACTCTAGCCGGTAAATAAATATTGGATGGGATGTTAGGGATTAAACCAGCTGATAAATTAATTCCCACGGTCACCCGCTTGTAGTTCTGTTTGTGCGTGAACGTTTTGTGACATTCGTTTATGTTTTGTCGTTCGAGAATGTCTAACTGTCCTCTCTCTCTCTCTCTCTCTCTCTCTCTCTCTCTCTCTTTCACACACACACACAAATAAAAACGTGTTTAAGAAAAATCTGAAGAATCACCTCATTGAAAATAATTAACAATAATACAAATTTTGACCTGTTAGTCTAATATTCCTATTAATTGTGAAATGTTTTGTATATGCGTGTTGGCAAGGATTTTGCACTAATTGGGGGACAATGTGCATGTGGGTGGGATGGGCATGGTGTAATTGTGTCCGAGAATTTGTATTCAGTGGTGTGTGTGTGTGTGTGTGTGTGTGTGTGTGTGTGCGTGTGCGTGTGTGTGTGTGCGTGCGTGTGTGTGCGTGTGTGTGAAATGGAAATGCAATTTTGTATTTCTTTATCACAGTATTCTTGTATATATATATATATATATATATGCATTTTGTTGCTGTTGTTGCTCTTCTTCTGTTTATCTCTCTCTCTCTCTCTCTCTCTCTCTCTCTCTCTCTCTCTCTCTCTCTCCCCTAAATTTTTTCTTCAATTTTTTTTCTCTCATTTTTTTCATTTTTTCCCCTTCTCTTTAATTATTATTATTTTCATTGATGGCTTGATGTAAAAAAGCAATTGTTGCTTATTCAATTTACCATCATGAAATAAAATCTTGACTTGACTTGACTTGACACACACACACACACACACACACAGAAGGGGGGGGCGGAGGGAGAAGGAGGGAGAGAGATGAGATGAAAAAAGAGAGAACAGAAGAGAAGAAAGATATAGACAGACAGACCAAGGCAGAGAGTGAGGTACAGAAGAGAACTCAGAACTCAGAACTCTGAAAATATTTTACTGCAAGGCCACCGGCCTGTTTGCAAAGGAGGTACATACATACATACATACAATTGCGACACACAAAATACCGAAAATAAAGTGGGGAGGGACCAATGTCATGGACACAACATTTCATAACTGAAAAAGAAGACAAAGATTATTGGCTCGTGGCATTTCCTTGAGTAACTTTAATAAAGTTTTTTTCAAAAGTTATATAATCATGTCATTTCTTCTTTTCTCTGTTTTAAAGGCGTAATAGATATATACATTGCCACAGAGCGAGTCATGAGCCTGTTTTCATTTTTGTAAAAGTAACGCTAAGTAGGTACAGAAGACGGTGTCACTAAAACTCGAAAAGACGCGAAAAGACGCGAAAAGACACGAAAAGACGCGAAAAGACACGAAAAGACATATGAAAAAAATGTGAAAACGCGAAAAGACATCCGAAAAGAATGTGAAAATGCGAAAAGACACGAAATGACACGAAAAGTGTCTTTTCACATGTTTTTTCAGATGTGTTTTTCGTATCTTTTCGCGTCTTTTCGTGTCTTACTTAAAAGACACGAAAAGACATCTGAAAAGACATCAGAATAGATATTCCAGGACTTTTCATGTCTTTTCACATTCTTTTCCGGTGTCTTTTCGCGTCTTTTCGTGTCTTTTCGCGTCTTTTCGCATTTTAGTATGACCCACAGAAGAGAAGAGACACACACAGAGAATCAGAGAAAGAGACAAGACACAGAGAGAAATAGAGACCTACACAGAGAGAGAGGGTGAGCGAGAGATAGAGAGAGGGGGGCAATGTCAGAGAAGGAAAGAGACACAGAGAGAGACAGAGAAAGAGACAGACACAGAGAGAAATAGAGACCTACACAGAGAGAGAGCGTGAGCGAGAGACAGAGAGAGGGGGGCAGTGTCAGAGAAGGAAAGAGACACAGAGAGAGACAGAGAAAGAGACAGACACAGAGAGAAATAGAGACCTACACAGAGAGAGAGCGTGAGCGAGAGATAGAGAGAGGGGGGCAGTGTCAGAGAAGGAAAGAGACACAGAGAGAGAGACAGAGACAAAGAAGGAAAGAGAGAGAGAGAGAGAGAGAGAGAGAGAGAGAGAGAGAAAGACAATTTTATTTGAATAAATTAATGTTTTACTTATCTGTGGGAATATAAAACAAAGACAGTTTTCTTTTTCAATCAACCCTAGAACAGGGAAACAACGAAAGAAAAAAAAAATCCGAAAACCCAGAGGGGGGGGGGGGGGGCACTGGGACTAAAAAAAAAAAAAAAAAAAAAAAAAAAAAAAAAAAGTAAGGGAAATATGGACAAAGGAAAAGAAGAAAGAAGAGAATACATAACCATATGAACCAAGCATAAGAAGAGACAGACACAGACACAGAGAAACACACATACACACGCACACACACACACACACTTTCTCTCTCTCTCTCTCTCTCTCACACACACACACACACACACAGGAGGGGTGGCGGGGGTGGAGAGGGGGGGGGGAGAAACAGATCATATATT
>NC_134887.1:12700394-12712894 GCF_041734735.1 Babylonia areolata
TGCACGCAGGAGAAAAAAATAAAAAATAAAAAGGTGGCTCTATCAGTGTAGCAACGCGCTTTCCCTGGGGGGGGAGGCGGGGGAGTGGGGTGGGGGGGGGACAGCCCGAATTTCACACAGAGAAATCTGTTGTGACGAAAAAGAGTAATACAAGTTCAGAAGGGAAAAAAAAAAAGTATCAAAGGGAAAACAGAAAGGATCATGTGGCCAAAAGACGTAATACAGTATAATAAAGAAAGAACCCAGAGAGATGTCCAGAAGAAGGAGAGGAAGGTGTTTCAGTTTTCTGTTTCAGTTTCAGTTTCAAGGTGTCGGGCAGATAGTGCAGACAGATCCACACACACCAATAACATGCGCTTTAACACACACACACACACACACACACACACACACACACACACACACACACACACTTTTAGAACATGAAAACTTTGAGTTGGGTACCTTCGCACTGTGGAATATCTTCAAATGAGTGGGTAGACCAAGCAGCTAGAAGAGCAGCACGTAATTTCGAAGGCGCAATACAACTTGACATCCAGTTAGATCTGCATGAATGCATTAGTTGTATAGAAAATGTATCTAGAAATCGATTTCAGAAATTACTTATAGATTCAAATAATCAATATTACCACTGTTGTGTAAACACAAAGAATGCAGCTAATCCCAAACATTTTCTAAATTCGACACCAGCAGCACATTCAAGACAAATTACAAGTCTAATGTATAGAATTCGTTTAAATGCTTTTCGTACAACATTTTCTAAAAATATAAAATGTATATGCGGTAAGCAAATAACTGTAAGCCATCTACTCATTCATTGTCCGGGCATAAGACAGTTAAATTCCAAAAGATGTAACTGATGACTTTTCTTCCAATATTTCATTAGCCACTGAAAAGATTTTGAATGATTATTCATTGCTTAGAATGTTTTCAAAAATTTTAAACTCCAGTCCATTTGGTATCCTCCTTTGATGTATTATATTTAATACTGTTATTTATATTTACATTGTTGTAGGTTAATACTTGTTGATATGCATATACATATTCTCCTTCCCATGACAACTCATTCAATACACACCACAACCTCTTTACACTTTTTCTTATAATATATTTTTACTCTGATACATAACATGAACTTTTTTTCTTTTCTTTTTTTTGTTTTTTTTACACTAATATTCACATGCATTCCCTTTCCTTTATACACTCCTCCTTTCCGTCTAAAAACACTTATAATGAATACACGTTAAACTGAAGAAAACACCAATAACATGCGCTTTAACACACACACACACACACACACACACACACACACACACATACATACATACATACATACATACATACATACATACATATATATATATATATATATATATATATATATATATATATCCGGTTTGTCGTGGTGGTGGTTACACACGATCACTGAGATACAGAGAGAGTGAGAGTGAAAAAGAGTGCTGTGAACACAGACAATTGAAGGAATATCTAGAACATGATAACTTTACGTAGTAGAAGACGTCATGTAAGGGTCAGAAAGATGACGTAAAAAAATAGCGTTACGTCAACTGTTAGAAGTGTAGTCTGTGACCAAGCTGCCAGGTGGCAGAGACAGAGACGGAGATATTGAGGGAAAGAAAGGCAGAGACAGGGTATGTGCGCGCGCGCGTGCATGTGTGTGTGTGTGTGTGTGTGTGTGTGTGAATCATCATCAGAATTATATCTTTAAAAGAGAGAAAGAGATAGATAAATAAATAGACAACGAATTAAATGTTGGGATATTCTACTTAAAACGTGACGTGTTCTTTGAAACAGTCATGCATATGAATTTTGCTAGTTGGGGTTGTACAGGGTCTTAATTACATCACTGACTGTATCAGTAATACCAAAATTTGTGCATTCATACTTTATATTTTCTCGTAACTGTTTATATCTAATACATTTGTCCGGAAAATCACACTCATCTTCAAATACATCACAGGTTTTGCATACTCTCGCATGTTTGCCTGTACCTGTGTACCTCTATCTTTCTATGTGAAGATCACGTGCGCTTTTACGAAGTCTGCACATAGCGGCTCTATGCTCAGTTTTTTTCTTTGAGAAGATCAGATATAGTTCAAGTCTGTATTCGTTAAAAAAACAAAAAACGTTATTGTAGAATGTTAACTTAGATTTATTTCCATTTTTTCTGCTTTCTGTAGAAGTTCATGTACTGATACTCGAATTTCTATTAAGAGTGCAAATTCTAATCTGTCGAAATTCAGTGTACCCTGGTTCGGTCATATGAGATGGAGTGAAGAACTTGATTCAACAAAGTAGCAAAGTAAAGCCACACACACACGCACACGCACGCGCACACACTCACACACACACACACACACACACACACGTGCAACATCCACAGAGAGAGAGAGAAAGAGAGAGTGAGGCAGAGACAGAGAGTGAGAGACAGAGACAGAGGGAGACCAGACCAGAAGATTTATTCAGATAGGTCATAACCCCTACTGAATGGGTGTAAACAAAGTACAGTTTCAGTTTCAGTAGCTCAAAGAGGCGTCACTGCGTTCGGTCAAATCCATATATGCTTCACCACATCTGCCAAGCAGATGCCTGACCAGCAGCGTAACCCAACGCGCTTAGGCCTTGAGAAAAAAATACAAAAATAAAAATAAAATAAATAAAAAGAAATAAAAATAAAATAAAGTAGAATAAATAAAGTAAAAAACAAAACAAAAAAAACCAAAGTACAGTAGTCAATCAACCCTTTTTGTCTGTAGAAAAGTAAATACTATCTACTTAAAGATATGCCTACATTAACCATGCATAGTGTAACATCTCTAACCAATTTAAGAGATTTATAGAGAAACATTTGCTAAATGTTTACCACTTTGATTATCAGCAGATGAGAAGAGGGCTGTCAACTTTGACTCTTTGTGTGGGAAGTTTCAGTTATGATTGCGTAATCAGTCAATTTTTTCTTCTTCTCAAGCCGTGAAGAATTGGGCACTTCAAAAACGAAATGTGTTGCATCCTGGCTTGTACAATTACACAAATTACCTGAGCGAGTTTGTGAGTTGTCAGTCTTTTTACCTTTTTCAAGTGCACAGCATATGAGAGAGACAGACAGACAGAGATAGAGATAGAGACAGACAGACAGAGACAGAGGGAGAGAGAGAGAGGGAGAGAGAGATAGATACATATAGACAGAGACAGAGAGAGGGATACATATAGACAGAGACAGAGAGAGGGAGACAGACACAGAGAGCGAGAGAGGGCGAGAGAGACAGAGACAGACAGAGAGAGAGAGACACACATAGTCCGACAGACTGACAGACAGTAACATAGGATGATGATACACGCAGACGCAGACTTATTCTTCTTCTTCTGCGTTCATGGGCTGCAACTCCCACGTTCCCTCGTATGTACACGAGTGGGCTTTTACGTGCATGACCGTTTTTACCCCGCCATGTAGGCAGCAGCCATACTCCGCGTTCGGGGGTGTGCATGCTGGGTATGTACTTTGTTTCCATAACCCACCGAACGCTGACATGGATTACAGGATCTTTAAAGTGCGTATTTTATCTTTTACGAAGGGGGTTCAGGCACGAGCAGGTCTGCACATGATTACGTTGTCCTGGGAGATTCAAAAAAAAAAAAAATCTCCACCAACCCGGGACCCTCATATTGAAAGTCCAACGCTTTAACCACTCGGCTATTGCGCCCGTCAGAGACACACACACAAGATATGCAGACAGATAAAGCACTACAGTCCCCAGAGCTACCTGGTGTCAGAGCCTTAGGGAAGGAGGAGGAGGACGACAACAACAACAACAACAACAACAGTTGCAACTGGTGTTCCACAGGGGGAAAAACCATAACCGGGCCAGATTAATATTTGATGCTGTGGTAGTAGGATACCAGCTGGTTAATTACCATCTACACTAATGGCCGTTCTCTCTCTCTCTCGCTCTCTCTCGAGGGTGGGAGATGGTTTTAGCTTTCAGTGGATTGTTTTTCTGTTGTTTTTTCTCTCTCTCTCTCTCTCTCTCTCTCTCTCTCTCTCTCAAGGCCTGACTAAGCGCGTTGGGTTACGCTGGCTAGTCAGGGATCTTGCTTGGTAGATGTGGTGTAGCGTATATGGATTTTTTTTTTCCGAACGCAGTGACGCCTCCTTCAGCTACTGATACTGATAAGTTTCTTTTTGTTTGGTTTGTTGTTTGGTTGTGTTTGTTGTTGTTGTTGTTGTGTTTGTTGGTTGTGTTTGTTGGTTGTGTTTGTTGGTTGTGTTTGTTGGTTGTGTTTGTTGGTTGTGTTTGTTGGTTGTGTTTGTTGGTTGTGTTTGTTGCGGCTGTTGGCTGTGTTTGTTGGTTGTGTTTGTTGGTTGTGTTTGTTGCGGCTGTTGGCTGTGTTTGTTGGCTGTGTTTGTTGGTTGTGTTTGTTGCGGCTGTTGGTTGTGTTTGTTGGCTGTGTTTGTTGGTTGTGTTTGTTGCGGCTGTTGGCTGTGTTTGTTGGTTGTGTTTGTTGCGGCTGTTGGCTGTGTTTGTTGCGGCTGTTGGTTGCGGCTGTTGGTTGTGTTTGTTGGTTGTGTTTGTTGCGGCTGTTGGCTGTGTTTGTTGCGGCTGTTGGCTGTGTTTGTTGGCTGTGTTTGTTGGTTGTGTTTGTTGCGGCTGTTGGCTGTGTTTGTTGCGGCTGTTGGCTGTGTTTGTTGGTTGTGTTTGTTGCGGCTGTTGGTTGTGTTTGTTGCGGCTGTTGGCTGTGTTTGTTGGTTGTGTTTGTTGCGGCTGTTGGTTGTGTTTGTTGCGGCTGTTGGTTGTGTTTGTTCGTTGCGGCTGTTGGTTGTGTTTGTTGCGGCTGTTGGTTGTGTTTGTTGGTTGTGTTTGTTGCGGCTGTTGGTTGTGTTTGTTGCGGCTTTTGGTTGTGTTTGTTGCGGCTGTTGGCTGTGTTTGTTGGTTGTGTTTGTTGCGGCTGTTGGTTGTGTTTGTTGGTTGTGTTTGTTGCGGCTGTTGGCTGTGTTTGTTGTTGTGTTTGTTGCGGCTGTTGGCTGTGTTTGTTGCGGCTGTTGGCTGTGTTTGTTGTTGTGTTTGTTGCGGCTGTTGGTTGTGTTTGTTGCGGCTGTTGGCTGTGTTTGTTGTTGTGTTTGTTGCGGCTGTTGGCTGTGTTTGTTGGTTGTGTTTGTTGCGGCTGTTGGTTGTGTTTGTTGCGGCTGTTGGCTGTGTTTGTTGGTTGTGTTTGTTGCGGCTGTTGGCTGTGTTTGTTGGTTGTGTTTTTTGCGGCTGTTGGTTGTGTTTGTTGGTTGTGTTTGTTGCGGCTGTTTGTTGTGTTTGTTGCGGCTGTTTGTTGTGTTTGTTTGTTGTGTTTGTTGCGGCTGTTGGTTGTGTGTGTTGCGGCTGTTGGCTGTGTTTGTTGGTTGTGTTTGTTGCGGCTGTTGGCTGTGTTTGTTGGTTGTGTTTGTTGGTTGTGTTTGTTGCGGCTGTTGGCTATGTTTGTTGCGGCTGTTGGCTGTGTTTGTTGCGGCTGTTGGTTGTGTTGGTTGTGTTTGTTGCGGCTGTTGGCTGTGTTTGTTGTTGTGTTTGTTGCGGCTGTTGGCTATGTTTGTTGGTTGTGTTTGTTGCGGCTGTTGGCTGTGTTTGTTGGTTGTGTTTGTTGGTTGTTTGTTGCGGCTGTTGGCTGTGTTTGTTGGTTGTGTTTGTTGCGGCTGTTGGCTGTGTTTGTTGGTTGTGTTTGTTGCAGCTGTTGGTTGTGTTTGTTGCGGCTGTTGGCTGTGTTTGTTGGTTGTGTTTGTTGCGGCTGTTGGCTGTGTTTGTTGCGGCTGTTGGCTGTGTTTGTTGCGGCTGTTGGTTGTGTTGGTTGTGTTTGTTGCGGCTGTTGGTTGTGTTTGTTGCGGCTGTTGGTTGTGTTTGTTGGTTGTGTTTGTTGCGGCTGTTGGTTGTGTTTGTTGCGGCTGTTGGCTGTGTTTGTTGGTTGTGTTTGTTGCGGCTGTTGGCTGTGTTTGTTGGTTGTGTTTGTTGCGGCTGTTGGCTGTGTTTATTGGTTGTGTTTGTTGGTTGTGTTTGTTGCGGCTGTTGGTTGTGTTTGTTGCGGCTGTTGGCTGTGTTTGTTGGTTGTGTTTGTTGCGGCTGTTGGTTGTGTTTGTTGCGGCTGTTGGCTGTGTTTGTTGGTTGTGTTTGTTGCGGCTGTTGGCTGTGTTTATTGGTTGTGTTTGTTGCGGCTGTTGGCTGTGTTTGTTGGTTGTGTTTGTTGTTGTTGTTGGTTGTGTTTGTTGGTTGTGTTTGTTGGTTGTGTTTGTTGGTTGTGTTTGTTGCGGCTGTTGGCTGTGTTTGTTGGTTGCGTTTATTGGTTGTGTTTGTTGCGGCTGTTGGCTGTGTTTGTTGCGGCTGTTGGCTGTGTTTGTTGGTTGTGTTTGTTGCGGCTGGTGGCTGTGTTTGTTGCGGCTGTTGTTGTCGTCGTTGTCGGTTGTTGTGGTGGTGGTTGCGGTTGTGTTTGTTGTTGTGTTTGTTGTTGTGTTTGCTATTGTTGTGTTTGTTGTTGCTGTTGTTGTTGTGGTGATGGTGGTGGTGGTTGTGTTTGTATCTGTTGTTGCTATTATTGTTGCTGTTGCGTTTGTTGTTGTTGCGTTTGTTGCTGTGTTTGTTATTGTTGTTGTTGAGTATGTTGTTGCGTTTGTTGTTGTGTTCGTTGTTGTTCTCAAGTTTACCTGCCTGTCGATCAACGCTCAAAACGGACAAACCTTCAGCCTCGAGTGCTTAGGACTACTGCCGTTGCTGTCGGAATTAACTGGACAGCCCAAACAAAAAAATATAAATAAATAAATAAATAAATAAATAAAAGATAATTATAAAATAAAATAAAATAAAATGAACAGGCAGTGAAGCACGTGCAATGAAGACCACCGTCAGTCAGCACCTCACACAGCTGTTCGTCATCGGCGACACAGACCTGCCCCTGGTCTTGGTTAAGACGCTTATCTGCCAGGTGGCTGATTGGTTAAGACGCTTGTCTGCCAGTTGGCAGACTGGTTAAGACATTCTCTGTCATTTGGCAGAATGGTTAAGACACCTCTCTGTCAGTTGGCAGAATGGTTAAGACACTTCTCTGTCAGTTGGCAGATTGGTTAAGACACTTCCCTGTCAGGTAGCAGAAAGTTAAGACACTTCTCTGTCAGGTGGCACACTAGTTAAGACATTTCTCTGTCAGTTGGCAGACTGGTTAAGACACTTCCCTGTCAGGTAGCAGAAAGTTAAGACACTTCTCTGTCAGTTGGCAGATTGGTTAAGACACTTCTCTGTCAGTTGGCAGATTGGTTAAGACACTTCTGTCAGGTGGAAGACTGGTTAAGACACTTCTCTGTCAGTGGCAGTCTGGTTAGACACTTCTCTGTCAGGTGGAAAGACTGGTTAAGACACTTCCCTGTCAGATGGCAGACTGGTTAAGACACTTCTCTGTCAGTTGGCAGACTGTTAAGATACTTCCCTGTCAGGTGGCAGACTAGTTAAGACACCTCTGTCAGATGGCAGACTGGTTAAGACACTTCTCTGTCAGTTGGCAGACTGGTTAAGACATTTCTCTGTCAGGTGGCAGACTGGTTAAGACACTTCTCTGTCAGGTGGCAGTCTATTTAAGACACTTCTCTGTCAGTTGGCAGACTGGTTAAGACACTTCTCTGTCAGGTGGCAGACTGGTTAAGACACTTCTCTGTCAGGTGGCAGACTAGTTAAGACATTTCTCTGTCAGGTGGCAGACCGGTTAAGACACTTCATTGTCAGGTGGCAGACTAGTTAAGACACTTTTCTGTCAGTTGGCAGACCGGTTAAGACACTTCATTGTCAGGAGGCAGACCGGTTAAGACACTTCTGTCAGGTGGAAGACTGGTTACGACACTTCTCTGTCAGGTGGCAGAATAGTTAAGACACTTCTCTGTCAGGTGGCAGACTGGTTAAGACACTTCTCTGTCAGGTGGCAGACTGGTTAAGACACTTCTCTGTCAGTTGGCAGACTGGTTAAGACACTTCTCTGTCAGGTGGCAGATTGGTTAAGACACTTCTGTCAGGTGGCAGACCAGTTAAGACATTCTGTCAGTTGGCAGAATGGTTAAGACACTGCTCTGTCAGTTGGCAGACTAGTTAAGACACTTCTCTGTCAGGTGGTAGACTGGTTAAGACACTTCTCTGTCAGGTGGCAGTCTGGTTAAGACACTTCTCTGTCAGTTGGCAGACTGGTTAAGACACTTCTGTCAGGTGGCAGACTGGTTAAGACACTTCTGTCAGGTGGCAGACTGGTTAAGACACTTCTCTGTCAGGTGGCAGACTGGTTAAGACACTTCTCTGTCAGTTGGCAGACTGGTTAAGACATTCTCTGTCAGTTGCCAGACTGGTTAAGACACTTCTCTGTCAGTTGCCAGACTGGTTAAGACACTTCTGTCAGGTGGCAGACTGGTTAAGACACTTCTGTCAGGTGGCAGACTGGTTAAGACACTTCTCTGTCAGGTGGAAGACTGGTTAAGACACTTCTCTGTCAGTTGGCAGATTGGTTAAGACACTTCTCTGTCAGGTGGCAGACTGGTTAAGACACTTCTCTGTCAGGTGGCAGACTGGTTAAGACACTTCTCTGTCAGGTGGCAGACTGGTTAAGACACTTCTCTGTCAGGTGGCAGACTGGTTAAGACACTTCTCTGTCAGGTGGCAGACTGGTTAAGACACTTCTCTGTCAGGTGGCAGACTGGTTAAGACACTTCTCTGTCAGTTGGCAGACCGGTTTATACACTTCTCTCAGGTAAAAGACTGGTTAAGACACTTCTGTCAGGTGGCAGAACAGTTAAGACACTTCTGTCAGGTGGAAGACTGGTTAAGACACTTCTCTGTCAGGTGGCAGACTGGTTAAGACACTTCTCTGTCAGTTGGCAGACTGGTTAAGACACTTCTCTGTCAGGTGGCAGACTGGTTAAGACACTTCTCTGTCAGGTGGAAGACTGCTTAAGACACTTCTGTCAGTTGGCAAAATGGGTAAGACACTTCTCTGTCAGTTGGCAGACCGGTTAAGACACCTCTCTGTCAGGTGGAAGACTGGTTAAGACACTTCTCTGTCAGTTGGCAGACTGGTTAAGACACTTCTCTGTCAGTTGGCAGACCGGTTAAGACACCTCTCTGTCAGGTGGAAGACTGGTTAAGACACCTCTCTGTCAGGTGGCAGACTTGATAAGACGCTTCTCTTTCCACGCAGGTCAGGGTGGGAGGGGTTTGAAGGGAGGAGGGGGGTGAGTGGAGGAGTGGCGTCGGGGGTGCGGGGGGGGATGGAGGGGTGGGAGAGAGAGAGATTAACTCACTCGGTACGGCCAGTCCTCTCTTCACCTCTACACAGACCCCTCGGATGTCCAGTGGGTGTCTGAATGACCCAACTTTTAGCTTCCGTCGTCAGAATTGTGGTATTCTTTGTCAACATTCACCTCCTTAGTATAAGAGCCTTCCACTTGCAATATTTTGATGATGGTAACTGGGGTGAAACGCTGTTAACGTCGTCTCTTTCGCCGTTCGTATGGAGAGAGTTAAAGGGTCGAAGTAGAAAATTGGACCATTGCCTTCCTATGCCAGAGACTTATATACAGAGAATATATATATATATATATGTGGATTCACTCTGCTCCATTTTACCAGGGCCTTAAATTAACAGGCTTATCAGACTTCAGAATCTAAACAGACATATATTTTTTTCACACATGAATACACACACAGACACAAACACACACACACAGACAGACAGACAACACGCTCGCACACGCGCACGTGTATATAGGACCTTCATGAGCATTAACCCTTTCGCCGCCAGTCAATTTAGAGTACAAAATTCCCTTGTGGTATAAACACAGAAAAGACAGTGGCTAGGAACAGCTGGGTATTCCCCCTGCGATGTATAGAAAATATGGCCTATCCTACCACCGAACATTAAGAGCAGTAGGTTCATGGATAACAGACCAGTGAATGGTCACCATTCAGTGATATGGGTCCTCTACCACGCCTGTGCATTAATGCGAGCTTGACGGTGAAAGGGTTAATGAGATATTTTTCAAAACCACTACCAAGCCCCCAAGTGCAAATCAGTTTTAAAAGTGTTTAGTTAAACCAATACTTTTTTTTTGTGGATATTTTATGACGCTTCTATTTATTTATGACATCTGGGCTTGGATTTATCACATTCATGGATACACACACACACACACACACACACACGTATTAACAGAGAGAGAAAAATGAGAAAAATAGAGAGGGAGACAGAAAGAGAAATTGAGAAGAGAGAGAATCAGCTCACAGAAAGACGGACGCCCCCTCCCCCCCCCCCCCCAGACCCCCGCCCATCTCCCACCCCCCAAAAAAATGGAAGAAAGAAGGGAGAGATAACTAACATGAAAACAGATCAGTTTCAGTTTCAGTAGCTCAAGGAGGCGTCACTGCGTTCGGACAAAACCATATACGCTACACCACATCTGCCAAGCAGATGCCTGACCAGCAGCGTAACCCAACGCGCTTAGTCAGGCCTTGAGAACACACACACACACACACACACACACACACAAAAACAAAAAAAAACAAAAACAAAAAAAAAAAAAAAAAACCCAACAACAACGGGGGAATAAATAATAGATAAGCTTGCATAAATAAATAAATAAATAAATAATAATTATAATATAGAAAAAGGTAGTAGTAATAATATTAGTAATACTAATAAAATGATAATAATAAAACATAAATAAATAAATAGATAAGACAACAATGGTGATAAATAAGCAAATAAATGTAAAATATGAAGACACACATTCACACATACACCCACACATGCATAACAGAAATGCACCAGACATGCAGTTTCACATATATGAAAGCACAGTCAAATACATATAAACGTACATGAGCTCCAACACACACACACACACACACACACACACACACACACGCATTACCGTGCACTTCCTCTAGCCCCCTCCTCCACACACTCATTTCTAGTCTAAGTATCGCAGCTTCCACGGCACACACACACACACACACACACACACAAACACACACTCCCAGAAATGAACACTTACTTGTACTAGCACATATGAAAGCACAGTCAAATACATATAAACGTACATGAGCTCCAACACACACATACATACACACACACACACACACATTACCTTGCACCTCCTCTACCCCCTCCTCCACACACTTATTTCTAGTCTACGTATCGCAGCTTCCACGGCACACACACACACACACAAACACACACTCACAGTGATGAACACTTACTTGTACAAGCACACACACATACGCCCATATCTCCCACCCCCAACCCCACACACGTACATACAAAGATATATATATATATATATATATATATATATATATATATATATATATATATATATATATATATACACGCGTTCCAATATCCTGTTGCTCCCACAGTGTAGGCATGCATACACTCACATACCTCATCCTCTACCCCACCTCCCCCCGCACTCCCACCTCCCCTCACACACACACACACACACACACACACACACACACGTACACATATCTCTCCTGACACTTGTGTGCAATTTCACTCTCGCGCATTCACAAACGCACTCAAAAGCACAGACCCACACATACACACAAACACACACAGCCGCCACTGACTGGCCGCAAGAGGGATGGGAAAAGATCTCTGATGCCAAGAACGTGGCATCTAGTGTGTTGCTCGGTCTATTGTATTTGGAAAGGCCCACAGAGACTCTGTTCCGTTTTGAAGAAATTTGCGCAATGTTGGTTTGGAAATGATGCCGATATTTGTTTGATTTGCAAAGCATCGTGCTCTACCTTTCATGTTAGATTTGCGGCCGCTCCCTCTCTCTGCTTTTATTTCTTTGAGGCGATCAATGGTGTGATGGCCTTGTACCTGTTCTTTTTGGTATTCTTTGACTTTTCTGAGGATTTCCGATTTTCCTAGATGTAGGCTGCTCGTTGGTGTTGCGTTACCAGCAAGTCTGTCAGCTCGCTCATTTCCCTTAACACCTGCATGTCCCGGGCAGTATGACCATGTGAGTTTTTTAATCTGAAAGTTGCGCATTGCGTTATGCCACTCTGGGCTTCCCATTCCGTTTTCAATTTTCTGTATGAGGTTCATTGAGTCGGTTAGAATCATGGCATGTTGGTTTCCGGGCGTATGGAAGGACGATAGCCACTGGAGGGCATGTGTCACGGCTTCAACTTCCATCGTTAGGCTGGAGGTTGTGACTTTGTAGGCAGCATTCTCTTCCCAAATTGTTTTTCCATTTTGTTTCGCAGTGAATCCCCAGCCAGACTGGTCTTTGGTGACTGAGCCATCTGTGTATATGATGATGTCCTCTTCTTTACTGTTTTCTTCTATAAGCAGCTTCACTTCCGCATCAGTTTTGCCCTCTGGCCATTCCCGACAATGTCTTCCTAGAGTGGGTGAAATGACTGTGTTGAATAGATGGTTGAGGTTTTCGGGGTTTTTCTCCCATTCTT
>NC_134887.1:12722894-12729597 GCF_041734735.1 Babylonia areolata
ATTTTCGATTTATGTTCGTACCTTGTTATGTACTATGTAGTATCCCCCCCCCCTCCACCCCCAATATTCTTTGTGATCCCGGTACACTTGGTAATAAAGACATTCTATTCTATTCTAATTATAGAATACCGCTCAGAACCACTATGCAAGGTCGATTAAACGCATCAAGATCACCCCCACCCCCACCCCACCTCCACGCACACGCACACGCACACACACGCACACGCGCGCGACCACTACCACCACCACCACCACCACCACCATCGCCGCTACCACCTACACAACAACGAAAAAAACAAAATCACGCAAATAAATGAACGCCCACACCTACACCAACCCACACACATCACACACCCACCCCCTAGCTCCTCAACCACCCACCCCTTCCGCCCTACCCTACCCCACCCTACCCCTCTCTCTCCCCACACACCTCACACACTCCATTTCCAGGCAATTTAGCAAACGAGGGACAAACAATAGGCAGTCGCCATGATCGGTTCTACGGATTACGAGATTTCCTGCTGCACTCGCTCAGTTCTGTTTCTGTCTGTCTGTCTGTCTGTCTCTCTGTCTGTCTCTGTCTCTGTCTCTGTCAGTCATTCAGCAGCCGCGTGGCACGTTACTAGTAGTATATTGGAAGCGGGGTTGAGAGCAACGACAAAGATTGAGAGAGAGAGAGAGGGTGGGGGGGAGAGGGATGGATGGATGGTGAGAGAGTGGGTGAGATAGAGAGTGGGGGAGAGAGAGGTGGGGTTGGGGAGAGAGAGAGAGAGAGGGGACAGTCGGATCGAGACAGGGTGAGACAGAGGGAAAGAGACAGGGGGGGGGGGGGAGAGGGAGAGAGAGAGAGAGAGAGGTAAGGAAGAGAGAAAAGGAGACAGACGGATGGAGACAGAGTGGGAAAGAGAGGGAGAGAGAGGGGGAGGAAGAGAGAGAGAGGGGGGGGAGAGATACACAGAACAAAAAAGCATTGGCGACTTTGAAAAAAAAAAAACGAAAAAAGAAAAAGGAAAGAAAGAGGGAAGATACATGGAAAAGGAGAGAATGAACCACACACACAGAGAGAGAGAGAGAGAGAGAGAGAGAGAGAGAGAGAGAGAGAACACTGAACACTTTAATGTCAATAGCTTTACAGCCCTAATGACATTTGGGGGTTCATAATCCAAAATAACAAAATGTATCAACAATATTGATGAAAACCAGAGAGGCAGAGAGGGGAAGAGGGAGGGGGGGAAGAGGGGAAGAGAGAGGGGGGGAGAGAAAGAGAGGGGGAGAGAAAGAGAGAGAGAGGGAGAGAGAGAGAGAGGGAGAGAAAGAGACAGAGAGGGAGAGAGAGAGGGGAGGAGAAAGACAGAGAGAGGGAGAGAGAAAGAGAGAGAGAACACTGAACACTTTAATGTCAATAGCTTTACATGACATTCGGGGGTTCATAATACAAAATAACAAAATGTATCAATAATATTGATGAAAACCAGAGAGGGAGAGAGGGGAAGAGGGGGGGGAGGAGGGAGGGGGAGAGAGAGAGAGGGAGAGAGAGAGTGAACCACAGAGACAGAGAGAGAGAGAGGGAGAGAAAGACAGAGAGGGATAGAACCAGAGACAGAGAGAGAACACTGAACACGTTAATGTCAACAGCTATACAGCCCTCATGACAAGGGGGGTTCATAATACAAAATAACAAAATGTATATATAATGTTGATGAAAACCAGAGAGGGGAAGAGGGAGGGGTGGAGGGAGGGAGAGAGAGAAGGAGAGAAAGACAGAGAGAGGGAGAGAGAGAGAGAGAGAACACTGAACACTTTAATGTCAACAGCTATACAGCCCTCATGACATGGGGGGTTCATGATACAAAATAACAAAATGTATATATAATATTGATGAAAACCAGAGAGGGAGAGAGGGGAAGAGGGAGGGGGAGGGAGGGAGAGAGAGAGAGTGTGTGTACCACAGACAGAGAGAGAGAGAGAGAGAGAGAGAGAGAGAGAGAACACTGAACACTTTAATGTCAACAGCTATACAGCCCTAATGACAAGGGGGGTTCATAATACAAAAGAACAAAATGTATATATAATATTGATGAAAACCAGAGAGGCAGAGAGGGGAAGAGGGAGAGGGGGGAGAGAGAGGGAGGTAAAGAGAGAGAGGGAGGGAAAGAGAAAGAGAGAGAGAGAGAGAACACTGAACAGTTTAATGTCAATAGCTATACAGCCCTAATGCCATTTGGGGGTTCATAATACAAAATAAAATGTATCAATAATATTGATGAAATAGAGGGAGAGAGGGGAAGTGGGTTGTGAGGGGGAGGGGGAGGGGGAGAGAGAGAGGGAGAGAGAGAGAGAGGGGGGGGGGTGTTAAAGAGCACTGAGCTGAAAAGGGAAGGAGCGGCAGCCGTGTTTTAACATAAACAGGCCGCTCTGAGAGAGAGAGAAATGGTGGGCAAGAAAGAGAGAGTAAAGGAGAGAGAGAGAAAGAGGGAGACAGAGAGAGACAGAGGGAGGCGGGGGAGGAAGAGGGGGGGGGGGAAACATGTGTAGGTGGGTGGGTGCGTTTACGTGGTCGAATGTGAGTGTGTGTGTGTGTGTGTGTGTGTGTGTGTGTGTGTGTGTGTGTCTGTCTGTGTGTGTGTGTCTGTGGTTTGTGTGTGTCTGTGTGTGTGTAGGTGGATACGTGTGTATGTGTGCAGCGTGCGTGTGTGCATGTGTGTGTGTGTGTCGGGGGGGAGGGCGTGGAGGAGCATACGTGGAGGGTGGGTCGTCTGTGTGTGAAGGTGTGGGTGTGAGTGTGTGTGGGTGTGGGAGTGTGTGGGTGTTAGTGTGTGTGGTTGTGAGTGTGTGGGTGTTAGTGTGTGTGGTTGTGGTGTGTGTGGGTGTGCGTGTGAGTGTGTGGGTGTAAATGTGTGTGTGTGAATATGTGGGTGTGTGAGTGTGAATATGTGGGTGTGTGAGTGTGAATATGTGTGGGTGAGAGTGTGTGTGGATGTGAATTTGTGGGTGTGAGTGTGTGTGAGTGTGTGGGTGTGAATGTGGGTGTGTGAGTGTGAATGTGTGGGTGAGGGTGTGTGTGGATGTGAATGTGTGGGTGTGAGTGTGTGTGTGTGTGTGAATGTGTGTGGGTGTGAATGTATGGGTGTGAGTGTGTGGGTGGGAGTAAATTGTGTGGGTGTGAATGTGTGTGGGTGTATGGGTGTGAATGTGTGTGGGTGTGAATGTGTGTGTGTGTGAATGTGTGTGTGTGTGTGTGTGTGTGTGTGTGAGTATGTGTGGGTGTGAGAGTGAATGTGTGTGGGTGTGAGTGTGTGTGAGTGTGAGTAGGTGTGAGTGTGTGTGGGTGTGAGTGGGTGTGAATGTGTGTGTGTGTGTGTGTGTGTGTGTATGTGTGAATGTGTGTGTGTGTGAATGTGTGTGAGTGTGTGTATGTGAGAGATACGTGTGTATGTGTATGTGTGCAGCGTGCGTGTGTGCATGTGTGTGTGTGTCGGGGGGAGCCGGAGGGGAGGGGGCGTGGAGGAGCATACGTGGAGGGTGGGTCGTCTGTGTGTGAAGGTGTGGGTGTGAGTGTGTGGGTGTGGGAGTGTGTGGGTGTGAGTGTGTGTGGGTGTGCGTGTGAGTGTGTGGGTGTAAATGTGTGAGGGTGTGAGTATGTGTGGGTGTGAGTGTGGGTGTGAATGTGTGGGTGTGAATGTGTGGGTGTGAATGTGTAGGTGTGTGAGTGTGAATATGTGTGGGTGAGTGTGTGTGGATGTGAATGTGTGGGTGTGAGTGTGTGGGTGTGAATGTGTGTGGGTGTGAATGTGTGTGTGTGGGTGTGTGTGAATGTGTGTGGGTGGGTGTAAATGTGTGTGGGTGTGAATGTGTGTGGGTGTGTGTGTGTGAATGTGTGTGGGCTTTTGTGTGTGGGTGTGTGTGTGTGAGTGGATGTGTGGGTGTGGGTGTGAGTGTGTGTGTGTGAGTGTGTGTGTGTGAGTGTGTTGTAGGTCTGAGTGTGTTTGGGTGTGAGTGTGTGTGGGTGTGAGTGTGTGTAGGTGTGAAAGTGAGTGGGTGTGAGTGTGGGTGGGTGTGAGTGTGGGTGTGTGTGGGTGTGAGTGTGTGGGTGTGAATATGTGTGGGTGTGAATGTGTTTTAGTGTGTGTGGGGGTGAGTGTGTGGGAGTGAGTGGGGGTGAGTGTGGGTGTGGGTGAGTGTGGGTGTGAGTGTGTGTGGGTGTGAGTGTGTGTGTGTGTGTGTGTGTGGGTGAGCGGCTAGAGAGGAAGAAGATAAGGAAAGAGTCGTGGGGGCGAGCGCGCGCGCGCGCGTGTATGTGTGTGTGTGTGTGTGTGTGAAAGACACTGACACCGATTTTATTGCCATAGGCAAAGTGTTTGAGAAAGAGAGAGAGAGAGAGAGAGAGAGAGAGAGAGAGAGAGAGAGAGACAGACAGACAGACAGACAGACAGACAGACAGACAGACAGACAGAGAGAGAAACTCAGAACTGTGTTTTAGCCAAGGATCAAGATAATCATTAGGAATGGCCCATTCTTCCAACCTGCCCTTGCTAATCTACATCTGTTACACTAGCACACATATATTGAGAGAGAGAGAGATATATATATATACAGAGACAGAGACAGAAAGAGAAAGAAAGAGACAGAGACAGAAAGAGAGAGAACAAGAAAGCCAGAAAACGAAAGAGAACCAGGATAGGCTGATATGTAGGCGGAATGGTAACGACAAAGTAATGAATAACGAGAATAAAAAAAAAAATATATATATATATATATATATATATATATATACATAATAAAATTTTAAACCAAAAACCAAAAACAAAGAAACAAAGAAAAGAAGAAAGAAATACAAAGAAAGGAAAGGCAAAAAGAAAACAAAACAGATGTAAAGAGCCATTCTGTTCATCGTTTAGAAACCACTTAACGTTGGGTTTTTTTTTTTTTTTGGGGGGGGGGGGGGGGGGTTTGGGGGGAGGGTTTCATTTATTAATGTGGTGTTTTGTTTTTCTTTAGATTTCATATTTTCGTTTCAGATTACAATGTTAAGAAGAAAAAATGTTCTTTTCTTTCTTTAGAAATTTTTTTTTTCTTTTAATGTATCATGTTTTCATAGCAGATAATGAAAAAAAAAAAAGACTTTTCGCATAATTTGACTTTTTACTCCAACTTTCAGTTGTCAGTTTAATGACGAAATAAAAAGTTTGCAGTAATAATGCAGAACCATTTGATTTCGTTTATCTAACATAAAATTTGACGTTTATGCTAGGTGAAAGTGAAAAAAGAAACGGAAAAAAACAACAAAAAAAACAAACCCGAAAACACACACAAACACACACACACACACACACGTATCAATACGACCGCAGTTATTCATTTTGACCTCCATTGATATAATTTTTAGAGAGAGAGTGGGGGGAAAGGGGGTTCATGTTTGTTCTTTGGAAAATCTGACAGCACATTTATCCCAATTTGCTTTAAAGTATGTTCAAGTTGGGGTTTGTTTTTTTTTTTTCCTTTTCTTTTTTTTCTCTCTTTTTTTTTCTTTTTTTTTTAAATTTTATAATATACACAGTTGTACTTTCTCGTTTTGATAAACACGCAATGTCTTATTTGAATTTTTTTTTTTAATTTTTTATATCTACACATTTAGAATGATGGCAACCATTTGATGAACAAAGAATTTCAACATTCATTGCAAATTACACGATTCCCCTCCCAACTTTTAATTTTTTAAAATTTTATTATTATTATTATTACTATTTTTAACGACACTGCATGTTTGGTTTCAAAGCGTTTGACTGATAGACAAAAAATTAATGACATCTGAAAATTCAGCTGTAAATAAACAGAGCGAAGCAGTGTATGTATGTATACCCAGTGACACCCTGGAATCGGCAGCGCTGGAAACGATAGGAATGGCAAACACCTCCAGCAGAATCAGAAAAAAACGCTCATCTACCAATATGGACTAGGCCGAACGTAGTGATGCCTTCTTGGGGAAACCAAAACTTGTCAGCTTACTATATTACTAACTGCGCCATCGCGGATCCACACGATACTACTCTCTCGTCTGCCATTCTGAAGTCATTTGCCCATGCAGTTGGTTTTGAATGGAAGCCTCGAGAATTTCGACGAATCACGAAATACATTACTTTTTTTTTTTTTTAGGTCAAGGTCGCAGCCGAACAACGCCGCCATTGCGGGCTTATGTCACATGCATTGGACGAAGTCGGGTACAAGATCTCGCGTGTGTGTGTGTGCGAGAGTGTGTGTGTGTGTGTGCGTGCGTGCGTGCGTGTATGCGTGTGTTTGCTCACATGATACACACACACACACACACATATATATATATATATATATATAGATATATGAGAGAGAGATGACATAGATATAGATATACAGATATAGATAGATATTAGAGAGATAGATATACAGATATATATAGACAGATATAGAGACGGACAGACAAATTGAGAGACAGAGCCACAGATTCGGATGATCTATTCATCACACAGTACAGGCCATTTGCCCCTCATGAAAGGGGTGCAGTATACGACATTATGAAACATACAAGTGCACAAGGTGAACCAAGAGACAGACAGAGACAGAGAGAGAGAGAAAGAGAGAGATTCCCGTATCTATTCAGGCATACCCTGTTGAAACTCCTGCAAACCGCATGTCTGATATGCAGATAACCAAATAATCGATTTTTTTTTCC
>NC_134887.1:12729697-12732197 GCF_041734735.1 Babylonia areolata
CTGGGGCCCCCGGGGGCGCGGCTACTGAAAGTCGGGACATGGCCATGGACCCAGGTCAATGCATGTCGAGACTGTCCTGCAGTTCCTTAGCACTTCATGGTTTTTACTTCAGACTTTTCCTTGTCTTAGATGGACTGCCTTCCCGGGCTGTCGAGCTCCATCTGCCCGCATGTGACAGGTAGCACAGGGTTACATGGTACCTGTGGCAGGTAGAGGACCTGACCTGACCACAGTAATCAATAACAGTGTGTATCTTTCAACCCACAATCAACAGAAATGCTATTCATATTTGATGCGAGCCATATTAGGCTGTTTCTGGAACCTGTGCACAGTTTATGAACGCGTTCTGCTAACACGATGCTGTCAACGACATCATCACGATTTTCGCTACAAATAAACGCTTTGCACGTGCCCTGAACTATCCGGTGACAGATATTCTCATTCCTTCTGTGAGGACTTACACGCACAATTATACCGTCTGTAACTATAATTTCATCTCACTAGATTAACTGAGATGATCATCGTCATTCACAAAATATTTTACAGTCAGTGAAGCGTTGATCAAAGACCTTTGCTGCGCCCTTTACCCTTTGATTTCGAAGCCTGTCATATTCATGCCATCTGATAATAAATAATAAATAAATAAATAAATAAAATAAAATAAAAACTATTAAGAAAAGAAGCACCTCCTTCTAGTTTAGCTTCGGCTTTCACAGCGTCATCGTTGTTTGTTTTGTTGTATTTAACTCTCTCCATACGAACGGCGAAAGAGACGACGTTAACAGCGTTTCACCCCAATTACCACCATCAAAATATTGCAAGCATAAGGCTCTTATACTGAAGAGGTGAATGTTGACAAAGAATACCACAATTCTGACGAAAGAAGCTAAAGGTTGGGTCATAGAGACACCCACTGGACATCCGAGGGGTCTGTGTAGAGGAGAAGAGAGGACTGGCCGTACTGAGTGAGTTAAAAGGGCATAACGGGCGCAATAGCCGAGTGTTTGAAAGGTTGGACTTTCAATTTGAGGGTTCCGGTTTTGAATCTCGGTAACGGCGCCTGGTGTGTAAAGGGTGGAGATTTTTCCGATCTCCCAGGTGAACTTATGTGCAGACCTGCTAGTGCCTGAACCCCCTTCGTGTGTATACGCAAGCAGAAGATCAAATACGCACTTTAAAGATCCTGTAATCCATGTCAGAGTTCGGTGAACACACCCAGCAAACACACCTTCGAAAACGAAGTATGGCTGTCTACATGGCGTGGTAAAAACGTTCATACGCGTAAAAGCCCACTCGTACACATACAAGTAAACGTGGGGGTTGCAGCCCACGAATGAAAAAAAAAGAAGAAAAAAGTGCATCAGGCCATCATGGTGAGCGGGTGGGGAGGGGGTCCTGTCGTATGGGAGACAATACGTCCTGTTCTGTCAAGCTGGATGTCCTCCTTCAGCTCAAGCTTGTCCACGATCCTTCCCTGAACACGGTCCCTACAGCAGTCTTGCCAGGTCCTCTCTCTCTCTCTCTCTTGAGCGTCACGTGGTAGGCCATGGTAGATCGTGTTCGGTCTGCTTGAACGATCTTCCTGGTCATCTGCACGTCACTCAAAACTTCTCACACCTTTCCTTCAGTGAAGAGTTGTCTTTCTTTTCATAACGTCATTTTTTTGTTTGTTTGTTTTTGTTTTTGTTTCACTGTTGCCGTTGGGGAAAAGAAAAAGGTCACTCCAGGCAAAGAGTGTTTGATAAACCCAGAAAAAAAATCTAAAAAAAATCTTGATCTTTCCACACAGGTCCACTATTGAAATCCATCCATCATCGACGCATCTGTCAACGCACACAAACCCAAGACTTATGGCTGTGGGCGTGTGACAAGGGAGTTAACTGGTGTAGGTGACCACTGGGAGCTGCAGAGAGCAACCTGGACGTTGGGCGGCCCTTGGGCCAGTGGTCGCTCTATTCCTGAACCTGGGGCAACAGTAAAGCCCGGCAGAACCCACCCAGCATGACTGGGCAGCCTCTTCAGGACAGTGACACCCACCCTTACACAAGGCAAGGGGGGGGGGGGGTAAAAACTGTGCCCTTAACAAATGTTACCTCTCAGAGTGTCTGTGTGAACTCACCCCACATAACCAGAAGAAATCAAAAGAAAAAAAGAAGTAAAACATGCAAGCTCTGAACCTCCGGATACAACTGAACAGAATCAGCACCACCAGATCCGAGAAAAGGGCGGTGCTTATCACCAGAGACCTCCAGCGATGCAGAATCAACCTTGCTGCACTCTGCGAAATCAGGCTGACGAGGTGAATAAAAATTGAAAAACGCGGTTCTCAGGTTTTGCCAGGCTCGTAAGAAATAATATTTCTGTTGGTTTGTGCAGATAAAATCATCTTGCTGTCATCGTTACAAAATCAATTAGATAACACATGGTGGGTTGCTTTAAACAAAATTGGACAAGCAAACTTAACGGGAGCAATCGCTATGAAACATTTTAGATCCATTAA
>NC_134887.1:12734697-12737197 GCF_041734735.1 Babylonia areolata
TTGTATGTGAGTGTGTTGTGTGAATATTTGTGGTGTGTGTGTGTGTGGGGGGGGGGGGGGGTGCGTGCGTGTGTTTGTGTGTGTGCTATTGTATGTGTGTGTGTGTGTGCGCGTGCGCGCGAGCTGTATGTGTGTGTGTGCGTGCGTCCATGCGCGCGTGTGTGTGTGTGTGTGATGCGACGCACGTCTGGCAAGCGGTAGCCCGCGTGTTGATGGGTAATAAAGCTGTTTTCCGCACACTTTATTTCTCTTCTCAGCAGCCAGAACATGCATTATTCCATAACACACCCCGGCGCGCACAAACACACCCTTGGGGCTAGGGGTTTAAGAAGGAGTGAGGAAAGGATAGACAGACAGACAGACAGAGAGAGAGAGAGAGAGAGAGAGAGAGAGAGAGAGAGAGAGAGAGAGAGGAGATATAAATGAAATAGATAGAAAAAGGGGGAGCAGTATATGACAAATGTGAAAGATCATTAATTTTGCGGAAAAAATAAATTTGGACAGACAGAAGAGATAGACATAAAAATGTTACGTTTATACATTTTCTTCTTCTTTCCTTTACACGACCAATAGGACTTGCCGATTACTCTGTCGTGGTTCATGCATGCTGGGTATTTTCATGTCTCCATAACCCACCGAACACTGACATGGGTTACAGGATCTTTAACGTGCGTATTTGATGGTCAGGCATCTGCTTGGCAGATGTGGTGTAGCGTATATGGATTTGTCCGAACGCAGTGACGCCTCCTTGAGCTACTGAAACTGAAACTGAAACTGGGACAGTGATGATCGAATATCTATGTATCTATGGTGGGACAGTGAGGAATATGTATTTTGGGATAATGAGGAATATCTATGTTTGAACAGTGATTGATATATAATAATTACTATGTTGAGACAGTGGTTAATATCCAATATTGAGAAAGTGAGGAATATCTATGCTGGGACAGAGAGAAATATATATGTTGAGAAAGTGAGCAATATCTATGTTGGGACAGTAAGCAATATATATGTTGGAGCAGTGAGGAATGTCTATTTTGGGATAGTGAGGAATGTCTATTTTGGGACAGTGAGGAACGTCTACTTTGGGACAGTGAGGAATGTCCATTTTGGGATATTGAGGCATGTCTATTTTGGGATAGTGAGGAATGTCTATTTTGGGACAGTGAGGAATATCTATTTTGGGATAGTGAGGAACGTCAATTTTGGGACAGTGAGGAACGTCTATTTTGGGACAGTGACGAATGTCTATTTTGGGATAGTGAGGAATGTCTATTTTGGGACAGTGCGCAATATCTATTTTGGGACAGTGAGTAATATGAATGCATTATTGCCATGACAGCTAAATTTACAGCATAAAGATTCGATATTTTCTATACCTATATTCACTTTCTGTCCTTATTTTTGCTCTTTCCATCTTTCTTTCTCCAGTCTTTTCACACTCGTCTGATCTCACAATCAAAAGACGTTAAAGTAAACGAACGAAAAAGAGAAAGACATATGCACACGCACACAGTCACGTACACTTGTACACACACACACACACACACACACACACACACACACACACACACACACACACAGACGCGTTACCTCTAATGATGCGATCGAATTGTGCTTTCTCTCGAAGCACCAAACTGACCTCTGCTGTAATTGCGAAGTTGTCTCCCTGAGGGGGAAAAGCACTTTTCGTGATAAGTAAACAACACCTCTGCACATTGTGATGCATAGAGGGAGAGAGAGAGAGAGAAACAGAGACAGAGACAGACAGACAGACAGAGAAAGAGTCAGACAGATATACAAAGAGAGAAAGAGAGAGAAAAAAAAATCTCTACACACTGCAGAGAGAGAGAGAGAGACAGACAGACAGACAGACAGACACACAGACGGACAGACACAGACACAGAGAGGAACACACAGACAGTAGAGAGAGGGAGATAGATGGACAGATTGATAGACAAACAGACAGACAGGCAGAAGACAGACAGACAGAACACAGAGACAGACAGACAGACAGTGTCACGAGCACAGAGGCTGAGAACTGTCCAGTAAACAGGCTATATATTAATCAAAGGAAGAGCGCGGGTCACATCTTTGATAACGTGTGTGAAATGAAATTCTTCTTCTTCCCACAGATGAGATATGGCTCCAACAACCCAGCAAACAAAAGGCAAAGACTTAATGGCTCATGTACGATTTCAAAAGTGCTAAAACGAAAAGGAAAAAAAAACAGGGGGTGGGGAGATGGGGTGTGTGTGTGTATGGTGGGGGGGGGGGCTTACGGGGGGTGGGGGAGGGGCAGATGGATACGGGGCAGGGGGAGGGAAAGGGGCCAGGGAAAGAAGTGGAGGGGGAGAGTGTGGGGGGGAGGGGGGGGGGGCTGCCAGTGCTAACATATTATAATTGATACATACACGTCATTGATAGATCGATATCATGATGTTTACGACAAAAATTCGCCTATACTTTGGCGTGTATTAAATTTGGTGGGTTTGTGTGT
>NC_134887.1:12742197-12744697 GCF_041734735.1 Babylonia areolata
ATTCGGGCTTCTCTCCCCAGGAAGAGCGCGTCGCTACACTACAGCAGCACCTTTTTTCTTTCTTTTTTCTTTTTTTTTTTAACTGCTTGCAGTTTTATTTGTTTTTCCTATCGAAGTGGATTTTTCTACAGATTTTTTGCCAGGAAAAACCCTTTTGTTGCCATGGATTCTTTTACGTGCGCTAAGTGCATGCTGCACACGGGACCTCAGTTTATCGTCTCCTCCGAACGAATGACTAGCGTCCAGACCTCCAGACCACCACTCAAGGTCCATGGAGGGGGAGAAAAAAGCGGCAGCTGAGCCGATGTGGGGTTGCAGAGGTCTCAGATCGCCAAGTCGTCTCCATGTCTGTGGTAAAAAAAAAAAAAAAAAAAAAAAAAAAACAACTTGCCCAATTAAAATGTGATTACAATGCCCCCCGGAACGAGCTGGGGGGATGTGTGTGGAGAGTTCCATTTCTGGCATCGGGCTTTGTCACACAACTGACTGGACAAGTTGTTTGAATTTACCCTCCACCCCCCTCCCCGCCCCCCTCCCTCCTACGCCTTACCCCCTAGCCGCCACATCCCTCCACTCCCTCACACACACACACCTCCAGTACCCCGCTCTCACCCCCAACCCCCCCTTCCCGCCCCCCATCCCTAAGCAGAAGAAAGGGACCCCAGTCCCCACCAATGTTGGCTAGGAACAGTTGCTGCCAGTTGTTGCTTTGTTTGTCTGGCAGGGTCATTGAAGTCCATAGGCAGTTTTGTGTTTCTCAATGTATTTGTGCCTCTGTGTGTGTGTGTGTGTGTGTGTGTGTGTGTGTGTGTGTGTGTGTGTGTGTGTGTGTGAATAGAATAGAATAGAATAGAATACTTTTTATTGTCATAAAACCTTAAAGTTTATAAGACACATGCCACTGTCTAAAAATAGATGGATGCGTGTGTGTGTGTCACACAACTGATTGGACAAGTTGTGTGTGTGTGTGTGTGTGTGTGTGTGTGTGTGTGTGTGTGTGTGTGTGTGTGTGTGTGTGTGTGTGTGTGTGTGTGTGTAAAATAGATAGATAGATAGATGGATTGATGAATACAAGTGTGTGTGTGTGTGTGTGTGTGTGTGTGTGTGTGTGTGTGTGTAAAATAGATAGATAGATAGACGTTGGCGCTACGTGTCACTGCACTGTTTTCCTGTAATAACTTTGGTAACTAAACCATTGGCAGATGTCAATCAAGACACAACATGTGGCATGTCGTGGGGGCAAGCATAACACGATTTCATCGAAGACACATGGTTACAGTTCAGACACTGCCACCAATTAGCAGACGGCTTTTCAACGGATTGACAGCCGGATACGAGTGTCATCATGGCGTCCAGTTGTCTTCAGCTTTCCTGGCCAATGAGCTATCCATCTATTTTTAGACAGTGGCATGTAACAGTCTTACATTGACGGAGGCTGAATGTCGATGGTGTATGCCCGCACTGATGAGCAGTACAGTAGACGAAAGAAAAGATCATGATTTCTCCCTTGGCCAGTCAAGCCCACTTCTTGTTCCCCCCCCCCTCCCCTGCACCCCCCCCCCCCCAACCCCCCCTCCATTCCCCCCCCCCCCTCCCCCCCCAACACACACAGCCGTCTCTGTTCACAAAGTTCACAATTTGTACAACACGCTGACCCTTTCAAGACAACCATTCCACCCTGTTTTCTCTTTCCGCGGACCTCATTTCCCCCCGCGGGCAGACAGCACGTGACTCAATTTGCATAAGTTCCCCACCGCGCGCGTTCAACCTTCCAGTGAAGGAAATTGGCCGCCAGAAGTGTGATTACAGCTATCTAGAGAAGTTCGTTTTCTGACATCACTGTTTTCTCACTGGCTGTTGGTGAACTGGGGGTGGGGGTTAGGGGTTTGGGGATTGGGTTTGGGGGGTTCTTTGACAGTAATTTGCCGTAATTACATACAAGCATGGATAGATCTGTAGGTTGGCGGTGTTGACAGTTGAGTTTTAAATCGACTGTGCGATAGTTGTTTGATTTTATTTACTTAAGAACGTCCTTTTTTCTGGATAAACAGAAACTGAGAACACAATCAGTTGTTACACTTATCATTAACATTCGTGAATTCACACACACCAGACACACACACACACACACACACACACACACACATATACATGCATATATATATATATATATATGTGTGTGTGTGTGTAAAATAGATAGACAGAAGTGTGTGCGTGTGTGTGTGTGTGTGTGTGTGTGTGCGCGCGCGTGTCTGTGTGTGTGTGTGTGTGTGTGTGTGTAAAATAGATAGATAGATGGATGGCTAGATGGATAGAAGTGTGTGTGTGTGTGTGTTTACTAAGACAAGAGACAAACAAAAGAGCTTAAAAGAAAGTGCTTGCCAAATGAACCATTAATCGAGAAAATGCACAAAAACTATATAGTACTATAAACTAGTTCCCATCTAGCTAAAGCAAGTTAAACACTTAGATATATCTTGCAATACTGCCGTTTCAGATC
>NC_134887.1:12752197-12762197 GCF_041734735.1 Babylonia areolata
GGATGAGACGATAAACCCGAGGTCCCGTGTGCGGCACGCACTTGGCGCACAGAAAAAGAACCCGTGGCAACATAGTGATGTCCTCTGGCAAAATTAGGTCGAAAAAATCCAATCTGACAGATACGTAGACATATCTGTATGCACTCAGTGCCTCAGCGCGTTGGGATATGCTGCTAGTCAGACATCTACCTAACAGATATAGTGTAGCGTGTATTGATTTGCCCGAACACATTGACGCGTTCCTGAGAAACTGAAACTGAAACATCTGACACTAACTGTTGGTGGATATGGAACGTGTAAAGGAAAATCTGAGCCGATGTAAAAACTCTCTCTCTCTCTCTCTCTCTCTCTCTCTCTAACACACAAACACACTCTCACGCATGCACGCAAACACACACACACACACACACAATCACAATCACAAACAAAAACACACACAACACACACACATATTATGTGGACAGCACTAATTCCGTAAAGTGCATTACCTGTTGTGTGTGTTGTCCTGCTTGTCAATAACAGTTGTCCGTCGTTCAGCAAACGGTCAGGTGTGGAAACTGATGGAGTGTTCTGTGACGCTGCAATCCGGTAACTTCTCTGTTCGCATGCCGGTTCTCCTCGACCCTGTGAATATTCAAAACAACACACAACACTACAGCCTGATATAGCGCGACAACAGTTCGTGATAATGATAATACTGCTGATAAAAGTAACGATGATAATAATAAGAAGAAGATATATTCATGTTCAACCAGTATATACATGATTAAGGCTCGATAGATAGATAAATGGATGGATAGATAGATGGATGGACAAATAGATAGATGGATATAGATAGATAGATAGATAGATAGATAGATGGATGGATAGATAGATGTTCGTAGCGCTGTACTGTGGCTACGCACTCTCCCCGGGTAGAGCAGCCCGAATTTCACATAGAGAATCGTTTTGTGACAAAAACTAATACAATACAATACAATACAATGCAATACAATGCAGTACAATACAATAAATACAATGCAAAAAATACAATACAATACAATGCAGTACAATACAATGCAATGCAATACAATACAATACAATGCAATACAGTGCAACACAATATAGTGCAGCACAGTACAAAACAATCCTAGGAAGATTTGTGCTTCAGTTTTGGGGAGCAGTTTCAACGCATTGTGACGAACTTTTTCCTTGCAGTTGACAACGAGAAGTCGGAAGACTGATGAGTGAGTCCTTAAGGATCACATCGCCATCTCTTGTTTCGGAGGCAGTCTGACAATGAACCTCTCTTGAGAGAGAAAGTTAGCATCCCTTTATATTTGTTTGTTGTTTTGTTATGTCTGTCGTTTAGGGAGCTTCAGCTTTCTTCCATTTTCTTCAGAGGTACTTATATTTTTTCTGACTTTCACGTCTTGGTTTAAGGTGATTGAAGAAGTTAAAAAAGAAAACGAAAAAAAAACAAACAAAACAAAAAAAAACCGTTGTGAACAGAGGTGTAGATTGCTAGCAAGGGAGTATGCTATTACTGTATTTGTTTTGTTTTGTTTTGTTTTGTTTTGAAACAAACTCCTTTCTTCTCTTTGGTCAGTCTAGAAGATATGGCCCAGTGCGTTCTTTTAGACGATTAGCATTAATGTCAAACAATCTTTCTTGTGTTTGTGAAAGTCAAGTTTTTTTGTTTGTTGTTGCAACTTTTTTTTGTTCAGAAATAATTAATCTAATAAATTTGTCCTTTTTTGCAAATAACTGTCACATATTGTGTTGTGTTACGCTGCCTCTACACTGTTTCTTACTATGGCTTGAAGAGCAGTTTTCCTTTTTTGTTTTCGCATTTAATTTAATGTGTTATTTGGATTGTTTTTGTTAATGTACTTTTATTTCTCTTGATTTTGATTTGGTTTGTTTCTCCTATCAAGTTGACTGGCATTCCTTTTTTTTTTCTTTCTTTTTTTTTTTACCTCAGCCAGCCATCACTATAGCCGCTCTCTGGGGAAATTCTGTCGTTTACTGTAGCTCCGCTCCCCTGTTAGCCCACGCTTTCTCGTATATCGGTTGTTTTTTCCCTTTTTTTTCTTAAACATTTTTGTTGGCAAAAGACTAAGAAAACCGATCCCGAATACAAAGGAAATGTCAGTTATATAGATAAGGGGGACTTCCCACGCTTTCTCACACATTGCGAGTGGGAGGGGGGTGGGGGGGGGGGCAGAGCAGGGAGGGGGGGGGGAGACAAGAAACCAGTCTCGATGGCAAAGGGAATGTTAGTCACGTGAATAAGAGAGGACTTTCCACGCTTTCTCACACATTGCGCGTCCCCCAAAAAAACTGTACGAAAAGCGTGGGTTAACAACACGTCTATGATGTTACTTGATATATTCTTTCCCAGCTTTTCCCCCCCATTCACTTGCACTGTTTCAGTGGCATTACTCCCACGCCACTCATCCCAGTACCCCATACATCTGGGTTCGTCTGCCTCAGTCCCAGCGTCGGCAGTCCACAAGGAATTGTCGATGGCTTCGAGAGGATACATCACTGTATAGTTAAAGAGAAGACAGGATTTGGGGGGAAGCAGTACGGACAATAACATTCTTCATTGCAGCTGTATGGGAGATTATGATGATTAGACACAAGATCTACAGTTTGCTAACGTTTAGCGGGACGGATATCTGATTAAGAATTTGTGTTGGCTCCCAAGGCTGACTAGCACGTTGGGTTTGTAGGCATCTGTTCCATTCTTTTCTTTATGGCAGATGTGGCGTTGTGTGCATTGATCAATCTGCACACACCTCGAAATAGAAACTGAGATGTAAGGTGTGTATCGCACAATGATAAATGATAATTAAATGATAATCATAATAATAATAATAATAATAATAAGTTCTGTGAGTGGTGAGTAAAGCAGCCTATGTACTCACCCATCTTCCGCCAGATCGTACGAGGAAATTAGGATCTAAGATGAAACATAGATCCACTGCGAGTAGAGTCTTAGAAAATTATCTTTGGAAGGCAAAGTCCTCAGCGACAGCGTATCACAATGTAGCAGTTCTGTTGCGCGACCAGTCTCCACGTTTTGTTACGTAGAATCTTCTCTCTCATTTTCCCTCATCTGAAGCAATGCAGCCAACATGGTCACTTGTGAATTTTCATGACACTGCCTTTGTGCATGCGCATACGTTGCATGTTATTGAGTTCCACTTTTTGTTGTTGTTCTTATCTACTCTTCTTGAGTTGGTTTTCGTCTTCCGTTTCATTTTCATCCATCAAAAAAAGAGCACAGCTAACATGCACAAGGAATTGCGTATCTTCTCCTTTGCAATGCAAATGCGTATGCATGAGTATACTGTCTCTTTTCCATCATAAAACATCTTCATGTTGAGATGTGATATGTGTTTTGGGTTCTTTCTTCTTAGAACGTATTCTGCCCCCTCTGCCCTTGTTTTATCTTCACAAAATGTAAAATATACAGCAGGGAGCGCATGCCATATTTGCAAGTAGCATTTTCATTGTGCAGGCATTTACATTCTCTCCCGGTGTCTTGTTTCTCTGTCTCTCTGTCTCTGTCTCTCACTGTCTTTGTGTCTCTTGTCTTTCTCTCTGTCTCCGTCTCTGTCTTTCTTCTCTCTCAAAAGGTAATACTGATGACTTTTGAAAAAAGCCATTTTTTTTTTTTCTTTTTTTTCTTTTTTGTTCATTTCTGTGTCTTTTTTTTTAGAAAATATAATATGCATCATGTATGCTCATTAATGTTGCTGTGCATGTGCTCATCCATTGAAACGGGCCTTCCGTTTAATCAGACAGAGACTAGGACTGAGATCCTCTCTCACTCTCTGTCTCTCTCTCTCTCTCCCTCCCTCTCTCTCTCTCTCTCTGTCTCTTTCTTTGTCTCTGTCTCTCTCTCGCTCTGGATGCGAAAAAGATGATAACTGCTTATTTCACTTCTTTCAGTAAAGATATATATATATATATATATATATATATATATATATATATATATATATATATCCTTCTTGAACGCTGACAACAGGAGGTTTCCATAAGCTTACGAACTGGCCATTGCCGTTTCAATGCCCACCCCTGTTCAGGAAGATGAATCTGGCACCATCACCTGCTGTGGCATCTGCTCCTGTGGTCTCGAAGACCAAACACCACAAAACACATTCTTCAGACCTGTCCCTTCTGGAAGGGGTTCGAACATACAGGACATTCGATAGCAACCCTAGTTCTACACACCAAGCTCCATGGCTCCAGACAGGACGTTGGACACCAACCCTGGTTCTACACACCAAGCTCCATGGCTCCAGACAGGACGTTGGACACCAACCGTGGTTCTACACACCAAGCTCCATGGCTCCAGACCGGACGGTCGACACCAACCCTGGTTCTACACACCAAGCTCCAAGGCTCCAGACAGGACGGTCGACACCAACCCTGGTTCTACACACCAAGCTCCATGGCTCCAGACAGGATGTTGTACACCAACCCTGGTTCTACACACCAAGCTCCATGGCTCCAGACCGGACAGTCGACACCAACCCTGGTTCTACACACCAAGCTCCATGGCTCCAGACAGGACGTTGGACACCAACCGTGGTTCTACACACAAAGCTCCATGGCTCCAGACAGGACGTGGAGAGACCAACACTGGTTCTACACACCAAGCTCCATGGCTCCAGACAGGACGTGGAGAGGACAACCCTGGTTCTACACACCAAGCTCCAAGGCTCCAGACAGGACGTTGGACACCAACCCTGGTTCTACACACCAAGCTCCATGGCTCCAGACAGGACGTGGAGAGACCAACACTGGTTCTACACACCAAGCTCCATGGCTCCAGACAGGACGTTGGACACCAACCCTGGTTCTACACACCAAGCTCCATGGCTCCAGACAGGACGTTGGACACCAACCCTGGTTCTACACACCAAGCTCCATGGCTCCAGACAGGACGTGGATAGAACAACCCTGGTTCTACACACCAAGCTCCATGGCTCCAGACAGGACGTGGATAGAACAACCCTGGTTCTACACACCAAGCTCCATGGCTCCAGACTGGACGTGGAGAAAACTACGTCATTCATCAGCCACGTCTGTAGAAATACACTTGCAGACAGAAAGAAAAAGGAACAGGGTGGCGTTGTTACTGTGGCGACGCACTCTCCCACGGGAGAGCAGTCCAAATGTCACACAGATAAAATTCAATCACAGTGGCAAAAATAATATAACAGAATTATTCAATTTTTTTTTTAAACACACACAAAAAACAGCAGGTACAAAATTCAATTAAACATACAAAAATACGATTAAAGAACGCAAGTGATACAATAATTTATTAGGAAAGAGAAGTTTCGTTCCTGGAGGGATCGGCGTTCGTTAAAGTCACGAAGAATCCAAACGCATTGATTCAACATGCCTGTTTCTGCTGCTCTGTCATATTTTTCTTCAGCCCAATATTTGTTTTTTCTTTATCCAAAGCACGTTCATTCACTTTTTTTTCTTTTTCCTTTTTTTAATTAAGCGCAGCGAAACCCATTTCCTTGTTTTATTCTTGTTCCTTTGTTTCTTTGTTGTTGTTTTTTTCTTTTCAGGGGGCGGGGGCAGATTTGATTTTTGTGTTTTGTTGTTGTTGTTTTGGGGAGTGTCTTCTTTTAGGGGGAGGAGGAGGTCGGGGGGGGGGGGGGAGATGTGTTGGTAGGGGGTGGGTATTATTGATAATTGCGTGTTGATATGAAATTACGTGAGGAGAAAATATGCTGTCATAACTCATCAAACGTTTTCAGTTAGTTAAAGGGTTAATCTGTCTTGAAGGGGGGTGCGGGGGGGAGGGGGGGGGGGGTATAACGGTGTCAAGTTTCCCATCAGGTTTTGTTCGGTGGGTGTTCCCAGCGGGGCAACTCTCTTTCTCTGTCTCTGTCTCTCTCTCTGTGTCTTTCTCTGTGTGTGTGTGTCTCTGTCTCTCGTTCTCTCTCTCTCTCTCTTTCTCTCTGTCTCTTTCTCTCTGTGTGTGTCTCTCTGTCTTTCTCTCTCTGTCTCTGTCTCTCTCTGTGTCTCTGATTCTCTCTTTGTCTCTGTCTCTGTCTCTATATCTCTGTCTGACTGTCTCTCTCTTTCTCTGTCTCTCTCTGTCTGTCTGTCTCTCTCTGTGTCTCTTTCTCTCTCTCTCTCTGTCTGTCTCTCTTTCTCTGTCTCTCTCTCTCCCTCCCTCTCTCTCTTTCTCTCTGTCTCTTTCTCTCTCTTCTCTCTCTCTCTCTATCTCTCTCTCTCTGCCTCTCTCGCTCTGTCTGTCTGTCTCTCTCTGTATCAGTCTCCCTCTCTCTATGTCTCTCTCTTTCTCTCTCTGTCTCTCTCTTTCTGTCTCTCACTCTCTGTCTGTCTCTGGATCTCTCTGTCTCTCTCTCTCTCTAACATTCATCTTCCTCCTTATTTGTTGCCTTCTTTTCCCGGCTCTCCTAATCTTTTAAGACTTCCTCCAGACGATTGCTTTCCTTCCTCTTCTCTCTCTTCCTTCTCTCCCCCTCTCTCTCTCTCTCTCTCTGTCTCACCCTGCTTCTCTCTGTCTCTGTCTGTCTGTCTGTCTCACACACACACACTCTCTCTCTCTCTGTCAACATCTGTCTGTCTCTGTTTCTCTCTCGCTCTCTCTGTATGTCTGTGTTTCTCTCTCTCTCTCTCTCTCTCTCTGACTGTGGGTTTATCTCTGTCTGTCTGTCTCTCTCCCTTCTCTCTCCCTCTCTTTCATTCATTCATTCTTTCTTTCATTCTTTCTTTCGCTCTCTCTCTCTCTCTCTCTGACTGGGTTTATCTCTGTCTGTCTGTCTCTCTCCCTACTCTTTCATTCATTCATTCATTCATTCTTTCTTTCTTTCGCTCTTTCTCTCTCACTCACTGTATCAATCTACTTGTAACCTGTCGTCTTCATGAATGACATGTTTTTGTCCGTGTGACCTGAATCTTTCGAGATTCCTCGGTTGTGCGTGTGTGCGTGCGTGCGTGTGTGCGTGTGTGCGCGTGCGTGCGTGCATGTGTGTGTGTGTGTTAACTGTGACAATCTTCTGAAAGATTTCAATAATTCATTTCTGCTCACATTCGAGTCCTTTGTGTATATATGTGTGTGTGTGTGTGTGTGTGTGTGTGTGTGTGTGTGTGTGTGTGTGTGTGTGCTAACTATTACAATCTTATGCATATATAAAAAAAATACATACAAACTTTCGAAGATTCATTTAACTTCTTAGCAGACTTCTTGTTGTTGTTTTTTTTGTTACTTTAAAGCGGTCAACAACAAAGTCTTGTTACTCTCTCTCTCTCTCTTTCCCACCCATGAAGGAGTTTGTGGGGGTAAAGGACAGGATGAGGGGAAAGAGTGTATATATGTATATACGCAGTGCTCCTCAGTGTGTGTGTGTGTGTGTGTGTGTGTGTGTGTGTGTGTGCATGCATGTGTCTCTGTGTGTGTGTGTCTGTCTGTCTGTGTCTACATGTGTGAGTGTATGCTGTATCAATGTAACACTGATATCATGTAATCCACCTATTCACCCCTCCACCTCTACTCCCAACCAGTCCCCCCCGACCCCCCCCCCCCCCCCGTGCCCCCCCTTGCACCCCCCCCCCCCCCCAAAAAAAAAAAAATCACACATTTTCTTTCTTTTTTATTCTTTTATTTTATTTTATTTTTTATAAATGGAAAACCAGTTTCAATTCCTTTTAAAACAGAAAATACAAGGTGAATTCAACCTGAACCAACTCCTGAGGAATATCAGCTTTCTTCATCAAGATAGAACTGTGTATGCGTGTGTGTCTGTGTGTGTGTGTGTGTGCGCGCACGCATGCGTGCATCTTCTGTAAGATCGTAGTAATGCGTGCGAGTCACCACAGATCAAGTAAAAGACACCTTGAAATCACACCCAATTCCTGAAACAAAAAAAAACAACATCAACAATCAACCAAACAAAAACCAGCAATTAATCAGATTGTCTTCCCCCCCTTTTTTTCCCCACTAACCTCGTTTCTCCTGCTCGCGTGCAGACCGACTCAATTTGCATAGCAAGACCGCCCTCTTCGCACGCAACACTGTCTCCGAAAATAGCAAGACTGTGGGGCATCAGTGTGGCTGACAGGAGGTGGTGGTGGTGACATTGAGAAGAGAGGTGTGTGTGTATGTGTGTGTGTGTTGTCAGACATCACCAGTCTGCGGTCCTGGTGACATTAGTGACCTGGGGTCACTGACAGACCTCTGACCTCTAGGGGGGGGGGGGGGGGGGGGGGGGGGGGGGGGGGGGGGGGGGGTGGACACTGTCAGGGTTTTTGGGATGGTTACTTCTTACTTTGTGGCTTGCGGTGATTGTAGCACGTTCGGTTTTTTTGCTGCTGTCTTTTCTATTCTGTCTTTGTCTTCTGTTATCTGGCTCTGACTCTGACTCGGTCTGTTGGTCAGTACTGACCACTGCTAGCAGTGTGGCCATCGCTGACCACTGCTGACCACTGCTGACCATTGGCCGAGAGATTGGCTATGTAACTTGGGCAAGACACTCTCCACTATAATCATTATATGGCCCATATTGTCGGGACAGCAGTTGCCTCCTCTGCTGTTCTGATAGTCATAGTCGAACACGACTATCATACAGTATTTTAAGAATTCCTGACCAGGTTTGACCATTCACTGACCAGTACTAACTACTACCCAAAAGTTTCATAGCTGGTGTTGAACATCCGATCAAGAATTTCATTATATTCTTTTAACAAATATTCGGAAGAAGAGAAATTGTCAGCTCCTGACTAAATGACACAGAATTCATGTGATACTGTGTAACATACCTACTCACTTAATTCTTATGACTGATGACTGACCCTCGCAAAGAACCGATGTAGACAGCGTTTCACACTCAGACACGTCATCATTATTATGACGTAGCATGTAACTTGACGTAGAGAGATAGCCCTTGTGTGAACTTGTCTTCCGTTTTATTGTCCAAGCTGTTTGGCTTGTGTAAGTTATTGCAATTATTCTTCTTCGTTCGTGGGCTGCAGCTCCCACGATCACTCGTATGTACACTTTAATTCAAATTCGAAAGAAGTACAATTAATGGGTAATCCTGCAGTTTAGAATACTAAACTCAGGGGCCGTTAAAATGAAAAAGTAGAAGGTGTTTTAGACTGACTTCGATGCGCTGAGTCGAATGCAACCCTCAGCTAAGCTCTAAGACCACTCCTTTTGCCACGAAACTGGATCAAATGCACGGTAAGTAGTACTCCTTCTACTGAAAACACACAGAAGTTGATGACGTAAACACCACGTCACCAGCAATCAAAATGGCTCGCCGATAGTTGCTCGGGAAGTGACCGACTGAGTTTACTATTTATTATGTCTCTGTTTCATTGACAAGGAGTGGCCGTAGAGCTTAGCTGAGGGTTGCATTCGACTCAGCGCATCAAGGTCAGTCTAAAACAACCTCTATTTTTTCATTTGAACGGCCCCCTGAGTTTAGTATTCTAAACTGCAGGATTACCCAATTAATGATAATGATTATAATAAACAACCAACAAATAGAAATACAGATGAAACAGAATCCATTCTCATATATATCAGAATACAAATCATTTCCATTAGCTTTACGTATATAGGCCTATATAATCGTTCTCAGTTTGCCTATGTCGTGAATGAATGTGTTTAAAGTTCTAAAATGGATCATTATCTTTCGCTGAAAATATCTAATGATTTTTAAAGAGTATTTGTAAAATTCGATCTATTGTCATTCGTTTTCTTATAATTTTGTAATAATATTATTTAGAAAAAAAAGTCGTAATAGCCAGATAATGTCTAAACAACCTAACCAGTTTCTCTCTCTCTCTCTTCTAAACCTTTCGGCATATCAACATCCGACCGCGCTGGGCAAAAACGTCACACCCATCACGCTGATCAGGCCTTGAGACAAGAATACCAGTGATAACAAACAGGCAGACTATTTGGCCAATGGCAACATGGGACCGCCAAAAGATCCAACAGTTAAGA
>NC_134887.1:12782197-12819697 GCF_041734735.1 Babylonia areolata
GGTGAATGTTTTCCCGTCTAATTCACCAGCAGAACATTAACCCTTTCACCGCCAGTCACGTTAGAGTTCAAAATTTCCTTTTGCTTTTTAACACAGAAAAGATGGTGTCTGAGAATATCTGGGGATTGCCCCCACGATGTGTAGAAAATACGGCCTGTCCTATCACTGAACATTAAGAGCAGTAGGTTATATGGATAACAGACCCATAATCTGGTCACCTTTTAGTGACATGGGTCTCTCTATCTAGCTTGAGCATGAATGTACGTTTGGCGGTGAAAAGGTTAAAAGCTATCAGGTTTGGAACTGGGTTTGTGGATAAAAAAAACACAAAAACTATGTACAGAATGTGATATTTATGACCTAATATCAGTTGATCTATTTTCTTATGCTTGAGAATGTGACTGTATCTCGGCTACTTTCATTTTAAATACACGTGCAGTCAGCTGCTTTTACTGAAAACAAAATTGCGAGACAGATTTTTTTTTTTTTTTGCTCTGTTCGCAAGTTATCTCTATTCAGTCTTCTGCTTGTTTGCTTTTGTACTAATTGTTTAGTTATTTATCTGGAAAAAAAAGAGAGGAAAAAAAGTCACATTTAATAATAACAATAATAATGAAATGCAGGCTTATATAGCTCAGTACCTCCATCTCAAATGGGACTCACCACGCTTTACAATAAGATATACACATTTAAGACTAAGTGACATAAAAAAATATGTATAAAAAATAAAATAGAATCAAAAAGAAATAAAACAAAATAGAATAAAGTAAATGAATAGACATAGAAATTATGTGATTAACTCTCTCCATACGAACGGCGAAAGAGACGACGTTAACAGCGTTTCACCCCAACTACCATCATCAAAATATTGCAAGCGGAAGGCTCTTATACTGAAGAGGTGAATGTTGACAAAGAATACGACAATTCTGACGACGGAAGATAAAGGTTGGGTCATTCAGACACCCACAGGACATCCGAGGGGTCTGTGTAGAGGAGAAGAGAGAACTGGCCGTACTGAGTGAGTTAAAAGCTGAATGCAAAGATGTGAGGAGATCTGAAACGGCGGTATTGCAAAATATATCTAAGTGTTTAACTTGCTTTAGCTAGATGGGAACTAGTTTATAGCTTCTTCTCTGCAGACCTTGCATTGTCCAGCTCTCCCTAGAGTTTCTTGTCATTATATGTGCATTTTCTCGATTAATGGTTTATTTGGCAAGCACTTTCTTTTAAGCTCCTTTGTTTGCCTCTTGTCTTAGTAAACATACACGCGGGCGCGCGCGCGCACACGCACACACACACACACACACACACAAACACGCACACACACACACACTTATATCCATCTATCCATCTATCTGTCTATGTATTTTACACACACACACACACACACACACACACACACACACACATACACACACACTTATATCCATCTATCCATATATATATATATATATAGGGTGTGTGTTAATGACAAGTGTAACAACTGGCTGTGTTCTCAGTTTCTGTTTATCCAGAAAAAGGACGTTCTTAAATAGATAAAACCAAACAACTGTCGCACAGTCAATCCAAAACCAAACCTGTACTCAACTGTCTATCTATGTATTTCACACACACACACACACATATATATATATATCTATGGTGTGTGTGAATTCAGTAATGTTAATGATAAGTGTAACAACTGATTGTGTTCTCAGTTTCTGTTTATCCAGAAAAAGGACGTTCTTAAATAAATAAAATCAAACAACTGTCGCATAGTCGATTTAAAACTCAACTGTCAACACCGCCAACCTACAGATCTATCCATGCTTGTATATAATTACGGCAAATTACTGTCAAAGTACCCCCCAAACCCAATCCCCCAAACCCCCAACCCCCACCCCCAGTTCATCAACAGCCAGTGAGAAAACAGTGATGTCAGAAAACGAACTTCTCTAGATAGCTGTAATCACACTTCTGGCGGCCAATTTCCTTCTCTGGAAGGTTGAACGCGCGCGGTGGGGAACTTATGCAAATTGAGTCACGTGCTGTCTGCCCGCGGGGGGGAAATGAAGTCCGCGGAAAGAGAAAACAGGGTGGAATGGTTGTCTTGAAAGGGTCAGCGTGTTGTACAAATTGTGAACTTTGTGAACAGAGAGGGATGTGTGTGTGTTGGTGGGGGGTAGGGGAGGGGGCGGTGCAGGGGTGTGGGTGTGTGGGGTAAGTGGGCTTGACTGGCCAAGTGAGAAATCATGATCTTTTCTTTCGTCTACTGTACTGCTCATCAGTGCAGTCATACACCATCGACATTCAGCCTCCGTCAATGTAAGACTGTTACATACCACTGTTTAAAAATAGATGGATAGCTCATTGGCTAGGAAAGCTGAAGACAACTGGACGCCATACTGACTCTCGTATCCAGCTGTCAATCCGTTGAGAAGTCGTCAGCTAACTGATGGTAATGTCTACTATGTATCTTCGATGAAACTGTGTTATGCTTGCCCTATGACATGCCACATGTTGTGTCTTGATTGATATCTGCCAATGGTTTATTTACCAAAGTTATTGCAGGAAAACAGTGCAGTGACACGTAGCGCCAACGTCTGTCTATTTATCTATTTTATACACACACAGACAGACAGACAGACACACAGACACACACACACACACACACACACACACACAGAGGCACAAATACATTGAGAAACACAAAACTGCCTATGGACTTCAATGACCCTGCCAGACAAACAAAGCAACAACTGGCAGCAACTGAGTTAACTGATACTGTTCCTCGCCAACATTGATGGGGACTGGGGACCCTTTCTTCTGCTTAGGGATGGGGGGTGGGGGGGGTGTGAGAGCGGGGTACTGGAGGTATGTGTGTGGGGGCTGGGGGGCTGGGGTTGGGGGTGGAGGGGTTGTGGCGGCTAGGGGGTAAGGCGTAGGAGGGGGAGAAGGGGGTGGGGGTGGGGTGGGGGTGGGGGCGGGCGAGGGGGGGAGAGCGGGGTACTGGAGGTATGTGTGTGAGGGCTGGGTGGCTGGGGTGGGGGGTGGAGGGGTTGTGGCGGCTAGGGGGTAAGGCGTAGGAGGGGGAGAAGGGGGTGGGGGTGGGGTGGGGCGGGGGGGTAAATTCAAACAACTTGTCCAGTCAGTTGTGTGACAAAGCCCGATGCCAGAAATGGAACACTCCACACACACCCTCCCAGATCCTTCCGGGCACATTGTCATCTATGAAATGCGCGAGAGAGATGAGAACGAGCGAACGGACGCGGTTTTTTGTTTGTTTTTTAGTGAGGGAAGTGGCACTTAAGACACACACACACACACACACACACACAAAGCGGGTAGGGAATGATGAATTACAATCCCCCTTTATTGCTTAGACACACGAACAACAGATGACAAATTTCCTACAGGGAACCCGGTGCCAAGATTTCCAAAACAGACCTGCTCTGAAATCTTCAAACGGAATGATTCCCATGCCTTTTTTTTTTTTTTTTTTTTTTTTTAAAGCTGTGGATGCGCATGTGCATAACTTCCACTCTTTCACTTCCTTCATCATCTCCCTGCTCAGTATTTTGCTTTTCCCTTCGATTTGAACACTTTTCAACACGTACGGCAGCACTGGGTTTTAAGCAGCTGGAATTTATTACGTGAGTTTGATAACGTCACTCACTGAACAGTTCCGGACCTATTGGCATTCATGTTGGACTGGAAACATAGGATAGAAATGTTCTGAAACAGAATAGTTGTCAGCGTGAATTGACAAGCTTAATCAATTTAAAGGTTTTGCATTATATATTAAAACAAGAGAGGCAAGGCCTTCAAGACTCACTTGTGATACACTTAAAAAAAATCCAAGCTTTTTATGTATTGAGTATAATTTCAAAATGTAATGTTTAAGATGGGAAAGATCAGTTTAAAGCAAATTAACTCCCCTAGCATTACAGAGTAATTTCCCTTTTTTACTATCTGCACCAAAACGTTTGCAAAATAAATAAAACTTCCATGCTTAGCAAAAGAAGTTCCTGTTTGAACAAAAAATGATAATAATGACTGCTCTAGCTGTTGGGTCAGAATATCAGATCAAAGTGCCAAGTTTAGAGAATACAAAAAATATAAATATAACAGTAAATGCAGTTTGCATATAATTAGGCTTCATTCTTTATTTTTTTTTGTGCCCATCCCAGAAGCGCAATATTGTTTTAAACAAGATGACTGGAAAGAACTGAATTTTTCCTATTTTTATGCCAAATTTGGTGTCAACTGACAAAGTAGTTGCAGAGAAAATGTCAATGTTAAAGTTTACCACGGACACACAGACACACACACACACACACACACACACACACAGACAACCGAACACCGGGTTAAAACATAGACTCACTTTGTTTACACAAGTGAGTCAAAAAATCTCGTTTCTAATATGGCGTCACTCAGTTATGATGCAGATATAATTAAACAACTTTTTTTTTAATAATTTTTTTTCTTTCAGGAGAGAAGTATATCCATACAAAATCTAAAGGAAGTCGTGATAAAGATTTCATGAAATTTTGTTTGATAAATAGTAAGGGTATTTTTTAGGCACCAGTACAAATTATGAAAGTTGAAGCATTCGTTATTTTTTTTCCCAATTTTTTTTTTTTTTTTCATTCAGACAAAGGCTTACAGAATGATATGAAATTTATATACTTTGTGCTTTCCTTGTATGACAACAACAACAACAACAACAACAACGATAATAACAATAATATGACAAATTGTTGATTTATACAATGCCTAATCAAGTGATTTTGCACAAAGGGCTTCACAATAGAAACGTTTCAATGAAAGGAGCATCCATCTAGACATGCAAGTTAGTCCACGAAAGAGAGAGAGCTCCTCTCTCTCTCCCTCTCTCTCTCTCTCTCTCTCTCTCTCACACACACACAATCATCACGCATAGAAAAAAACAACAACACACACCCAATTTTATACACACTAAAGTAAGAATAAGAATAACTTTATTATCTCCAACTGGAGAAATTTGGTTGCAAACATCATGATACAGATCTATCAATGACGTCTATGTATCATTATAAAATGTTAGCACTGGCAGCCCCCCCCCCCCCCCTTCTCTCCCCTCCACTTCTCTTCCTGACAACCCCCTCCCCCTCCCCCCTGCTTTTTTTTCGTTTTATCAGTTTTGAAATCGTACATGAACCTTTGCCTCGTGTTTGCGAGGTTGTTAGGTTTGTGTGTGTGTCTATGTGTGTGTGTGTGTAATTTTCAACCCGTACACTGTCTATGACGTCAAAAATAAAGTGAAGCTCTCGATTGACGTCATTTGGCCTTCGCATTTAAAATAATTTGATCTTGTCGGGCTCTGGCTCTGGCTCTGTCTGACACAATACAGACAGATCTGGAGGAATCTGGTGAGCCATATCTCTTCTGTGGGAAGAAGGACGATTTCATTTCACACACGTTATCGAAGATGTGACCCTCGCTCTTCCTGTGATTAATATATAGCCTATTTACTGGACAGTTCTCAGCCTCTGTGCTCGTGACACTGTCTGTCTGTCTGTCTCTCTCTGTGTCTTCTTTGTGTCTGTCTGTCTGTCTCTGTGTCTTCTGTGTGTCTGTCTGTCTGTCTGTCTGTCTCTGTGTCTTCTGTGTGTCTGTCTGTCTGTCTGTCTGTCTCTGTGTTCTGTCTGTCTGTCTTCTGCCTGTCTGCCTGTTTGTCTATCTGTCTGTCCACCTATCTCCCTCTCTCTACTGTCTGTGTGTTCCTCTCTGTGTCTGTCCGTCTGTGTATCTGTATGTCTGCCGTCTGTCTGTCTGTCTCTCTGTGCAGTGTGTAGAAATGATTTTTTTTCTCTCTCTGTGTCTCTCTTTGTATCTCTGTCTCTTTCTCTGTCTGTCTGTCTCTGTCTCTCTCTCTCTGTCTGTCTCTCCCCCACCCTCTCCCCCTCCTCTCTCTCTCTCTCCCACTATGCATCACAATGTGCAGAGGTGTTGTTTACTTATCACGAAAAGTGCTTTTCCCCCTCAGGGAGACAACTTCGCAATTACAGCAGAGGTCAGTTTGGTGCTTCGAGAGAAAGCACAATTCGATCGCAGCATTAGAGGTAACGCGTCTGTGTGTGTGTGTGTGTGTGTGTGTGTGTGTACGAGTGTACGTGACTGTGCGCGTGTGTGTATGTCTTTCTCTTTTTTTTCGTTCATTTGGTTTAACGTCTTTTGATTGTGAGATCAGATGAGTTCGAAAAGACTGGAGAAAAAAAGAAAGAAAGAAAAAGAAGAAAAGTAAAGAAAGAAAAGCGAATCTACACATAGAAAATGTCGAATCTTTATGCTGTAAATTTAGTTAACATGGCAATAATGCCATCACTCTCCCACCATAGATACATAGATATTCCTCACTGTCCCAACATAGATATTCCTCACTGTCCCAACATAGATACATAGATATTCCTCACTGTCCCAACATAGATATTCCTCACTGTCCCAACATAGATACATAGATATTCCTCACTGTCCGAACATAGATACACAGATATCCATCACTGTCCCAACATAGGTATTCCTCACTGTCCCAACATAGATACACAGATATCCATCACTGTCCCAACATAGGTATTCCTCACTGTCCCAACATAGATACACAGATATCCATCACTGTCCCAACATAGATACACAGATATCTATCACTGTCCCAACATAGGTATTCCTCACTGTCCGAACATAGACACACAGATATCCATCACTATCTTAACAAAGATACATAGATATCCATCACTGTCCCAACAAAGATACATAGACATTCCTCACTGTCCCACCATAGATACATTGGTATCCATTACTGTCCCAATATAGATACATAGATATCCATGACTGTCCCAACATAGATACATAGATATACCTCACTGTCCCAGCATAGCTACATAGATATCTATCACTGTCCCAAAATAGATACATAGATATCCATCACTGTCCCAACATAGATAGATATACACATATATTCATCAGTGTCCCAACATAGATACATAGATATTCCTCACTGTCCCAACATAGATACATAGATATCCATCACTGTCCCAACATAGATACATAGATATACCTCACTGTCCCAACATAGATACATAGATATCCATTACTGTCCCAACACAGATACATAGATATACCTCACTGTCCCAACATAGATACATAGATATACCTCACTGTCCCAACATAGATACATAGATATCCATCACTGTCCCAACATAGATACATAGATATCCATCACTGTCCCAACATAGATACATAGATATACCTCACTGTCCCAACATAGATACATAGATATACCTCACTGTCCCAACATAGATACATAGATATTCCTCACTGTCCCAACATAGATACATAGACATTCCTCACTGCCGTCACATACGTATGCATCCATCACTTACCCAACACAGATATTCCTCACAGCGGACAATACGTTGACAATCGTTCACACACAGCTTTTGATGCATGATCAGAATGCTGACCGCGTGAAATAATGTGATCCACAAACTGCAATGCGACAAACTCTTGAGTGTGTGTCTGTTTTCAAACAGCGTTTGGAAACCTGGTCACTGTTCAGGCTGATTGTGGGTGTGTGTCTCTGTCTCCCACTCTCAGTCTGTGTGTGTCTCTGCCTCTGTCTCTGTCTCTCTTTCTGTCTCTGTCTGTCTGTCTGTCTGTCTCTCTCACTCTTTGTCTCTGTCTGTGTGTCTCTGTCTCTTTCTCTGTCCCATCTGTCTCTTGTCTCTGTCTGTCTGTCTGTCTCTTTCTCTCTCTTCTCTCCGCCAGGAGGTGTGTGTGTGTGTGTGTGTGTTGTGTGTGTGTGTTGTGTGTGTGTGTGTCTGTGTGTGTGTGTGCGCGCGCATGTGTTTGTGTTTTGTGTTTGTGCGTGTGTGTGTGTGTGCGTGTATGTGTTTGTATGAGCGTGCGTGTGTGTGTGTGTGTGTGTGTGTGTGTGTGTGTGTGTGTGTGTGTGAAGTCTAAAATCACCAATGATGAACAGATTCAAAACCAAATCACTTCGTCAGTCAAGTAAATAACAGATGTCGGGCAAGGCAAGGAAAGGCAAGAACTTTATTTCGTGTGCCCTCTGGGGGCCCTACAGGGGTTTTGCATGCTGAAAATAAGGTAAACTTTCTAGGCGTCTCAATACTCAAACAAAGCCAACCATTGTTTAATTTTCGTTCCGGTATCCACATGGAAAGGGATGGTAGTACTAACTGAAACGCAATCCTCATAATTATGGGAAATTCTCGACACGGTCTCTAAAAAGGAGTTTGTCCTTGCTAGTCAAATCGCTGTTATCAGCCAAAACCTTCGTCGGGTTCACGAAGTATGGAGAGACCTTAACCATCTCTGTCGGCCAAAAAGCCTTAAAAAACGCTTCTGTCCCAAGTCCAGCACAGTAACCGAGTGGTTTTGGCGTTGGACTTTCAATCTGAGGGTCCCGGGTTCAAATCACGGTAACTGCCTGGTGGGTAAAGGGTGGAGATTTTTCCGATCTCTCAGGTCAACATATGTGCACACCTGCTAGTGCCTGAACCCCCTTCGTGTGTATACGCACGCAGAAGATCAAATACGCACGTTAAAGATCCTGTAATCCATGTCAACGTTCGGTGGGTTATGGAGACATGAAAATACCCAGCATGCATGAACCACGACAGAGTCATCGGCAAGTCCATGTTGGTCGTGTAACGGAAAGAAGAAGAAAATATATAAACGTAACATTTTCATGTCTCTCTCTTCTGTCTGTCTAAATTTATTTTTTCCGCAAAATTAATGATCTCTCACATTTGTCTTATACCGCTCCCCCTTTTTCTATCTATTTCATTTCTCTTTCTTTCTCTCTCTCTCTGTGTCTGTCTTTCTATCCTTTCCTCACTCCTTCTTAAACCCCTAGCCCCAAGGGTGTGTTTGCGCGCGCCGGGGTGTGTTATGGAATAATGCATGTTCTGGCTGTTGAGAAGAGAAATAAAGTGTGCGGAAAACAGCTTTATTACCCATCAACACGCGGGCCACCGCTTGCCAGGCGTGCGTCGCATCACACACACACACACACACACACACAAACACACACACACGCACACACACACACCTACACCCCCCCCGCACCCCCCCCCCCCCCACACACACACACCACAAATATTCACACAACACACTCACATACAAACACACACATGCACACATCTCACCCCCACCTCCATCCCCCTTCCACATACACACAGATACGGACACACAACTCCATCCCCCACACACTCACAAACGTACGCCTACACGCAGTCACACCCTCGTCTAATTGTACAGGCACTCACACATACACATACACCACACACACACACACACACACACACACACACCACACACGCGCGCGCGCACACACACACAAACCCCCTCCCTACCCTTCCCCACTTACACACACACACACACACACACACACCCCAACCCCCACTCCCCCCCACCCCACACACGACCCCCATCCACCCCCATCCCTCCCCATTCCTCCCCCCACACTCCACACACACATGCACACATGTAATCAAATCATAACCCGAACGAAAACCACACCCACAACCACACCACGTCCACCAAACTGTGTGTATAAAATATACACACAAAACAGGGAACACTCGGACACAGCGTGGGCCTGTAAACTAATTTCCAGGCTCTCTTGTCATCAGCACAGCAAACGTCACTGCCTTCCCACAAGAGACTCGAACGCAGAACCCCGAAGTGGGAACCCTGTATCGTAATGGAAGCCACGCAGTCCCAGAGAGACACCGCAGCCACAATAATTGGTCTCAAACTTGGTCCCAGCCACACACACACACACACACACACACACACACACACACACACACATTGTGTGCGAGTCACCGAATCATTATTTCCAAAGCACAAGGTTTCGTGTGTGTTGCAGGATGAGAGAGGGGGAAATGAAATTGGAGAATCTCAAATGCAGTGTTGTTTTTGTGTTTGTGGTTATTTTTGGGGGGTGTAGGTGTGAATATGTGTGTGTGCGTGTGGAGAGGGGGGAGGTAGTGGGGGGGGGGGGGGGGTAGCAGTGAAGGAGTTGCAGGATAAGGGGGGATTCTTTATTGCCGTAAAGATCGTTTTGATGCGTGAGTTTTGTAGGTTTTTGTTTTCGTTTGTTTTGGGTTTTTTTTGTTTGTGTAAATTGCATATTGATGCCGGTTATGTGCACACACACACACACACACACACACACACACACAGACACACACACAGACAGACAGACAGACAGACACACACACAGACACACACACACACACACACACACACACACACACACACACCACACACACACACACACACACACACAGAATTCAGTTCAGTCCAGTTCAGTTTTTCAAGGAGGCGTCACTACGTTCGGGCAAATCCTTACATACCATCTGCTAAGCAGATACCTGACAAGCCGCGCTTAGTCAGGCCTTGTGGGGAAAAAAAGATGCGTAAACAAATAAAATGGATAAATCATTAAATGAATGAATGAATGAATAAGTAAATAAATTATCAATAAGTTAATGAATGCATAAATAAGTAAACAGATGAATGAATGTATGAATGAAGGAATGAATTGATAATTAATAAATGAATGAATAAAAGATTCCAACGAAATGATACAATAGTAAAATAGGTAGATAAAGGAATGAAACAAAATGTAGAAGAAAAAAACACACACATAAAATCATCTGTGACCATTAGCAAATGATTGTAAATGAACACACACACACACACACACACACACACACACACACACACACACACACACACAACAAAATTAATATACAAGAGAGAGAGAGGGAAAGAGAGAGAGAGAGAGAGAGAGAGAGAGAGAGAGAGAGAAGACAAGAACGCAAGGTTTTTGGTGGTACACGTGTTGCACACACACACATCTTATAAATATAAAACAGGAAGAACAAGACGATCACTAAAGATATATAACAGTGAGGTCACTGAGAACCAACAGGAAGACCAAGACAGTCACTAAAGATATATAACAGTGAGGTCACTGAGAACCAACAGGAAGAACAAGACAGTCACTAAAGATATATAACAGTGAGGTCACTGAGAACCAACAGGAAGAAGAAGACAGCCACTAAAGATATATAACAGTGAGGTCACTGAGAACCAACAGGAAGAAGAAGACAGTCACTAAAGATATATAACAGTGAGGTCACTGAGAACCAACAGGAAGAAGAAGACAGCCACTAAAGATATATAACAGTGAGGTCACTGAGAACCAACAGGAAGAAGAAGAAGACAGTCACTAAAGATATATAACAGTGAGGTCACTGAGAACCAACAGGAAGAACAAGACAGTCACTAAAGATATATAACAGTGAGGTCACTGAGAACAAGCAAACGAAATGAAAAAGTTCAAGACTAATGTTTTTAGCTTTGGGCTGGCGGTGCTCTTCTCTCGGTCTTAATGCATATAAAAACAAAACATTGCAACATTTCTGGTCACCTTGCAGCTTTCGTTTTGGAACATAAATGACAATAATGGCTTGAACATTTTGCATATGTTTGTACAAATATTTTATTTTCTGAAATCGTTATATAATGGACATGTAAATCGTCCTCAATTCTACAACCACATGGACAATCTTTCAAAACATCTCGATATCGTTTAGTTTATCTATACCAAAACGGAAATTAATGAAAACCGATATAAATTTACTAATGGTAAGATCAGATTAGGGTTGTAATAACGATTTTATGGGTCTAAAATGTTTCATAGCGATTGCTCCCGTTAAGTTTGCTTGTCCAATCTTGTTTAAAGCATCCCATCATGTGTTATCTAACTGATTTTGTAACGATGACAGCAAGGTGATTTTATCTGCAAAAACCAACAGAAATATTATTTCTTACGAGCCTGACAAAACCTGAAAAACGTGTTTTTCAATTTTTATTCACCTCGTCAGCCTGATTTCGCAGAGTGCAGCAAGGTTGATTCTGCATCGCTGGAGTTCTCTGGTGATAAGCACCGTCCTTTTCTCGGATCTGGTGGTGCTGATTCTGTTCAGTTGTATCCGGAGGTTCAGAGCTTGCATGTTTTACTTTTTTTTCATTTTGATTTCTTCCAGTTATGTGGGGTGAGTTCACACAGACACTCTGAGAGGTAACATTTGTTAAGGGCACAGTTTTTACACACCCTTGTGTAAGGGTGGGTGTCACTGTCCTGAAGAGGCTGCCCAGTCATGCTGGGTGGGTTCTGCCGGGCTTTACTGTTGCCCCAGGTTCAGGAATAGAGCGACCACTGGCCCAAGGGCCGCCCAACGTCCAGGTTGCTGGCTGCAGCTCCCAGTGGTCACCTACACCAGTTAACTCCCTTGTCACACGCCCACAGCCATAAGTCTTGGGGTTTGTGTGCGTTGACAGATGCGTCGATGATGGATGGATTTCAATAGTGGACCTGTGTGGAAAGATCAAGATTTTTTTTAGATTTTTTTTCTGGGTTTATCAAACACTCTGCCTGGAGAGACCTTTTTCTTTTCCCCAACGGCAACAGTGAAACAACAACAAATGACGTTATGAAAAGAAAGACAACTCTTCACTGAAGGAAAGGTGTGAGAAGTTTTGAGTGACGTGCAGATGACCAGGTAGATCGTTCAAGCAGACCGAACACGATCTACCATGGCCTACCACGTGACGCTCAAGAGAGAGAGAGAGAGAGAGGACCTGGCAAGACTGCTGTAGGGACCGTGTTCAGGGAAGGATCGTGGACAAGCTTGAGCTGAAGGAGGACATCCAGCTTGACAGAACAGGACGTATTGTCTCCCAGCCGATATTTACTCGCCTTGTAAAATGTTAATGATGTCAGCTCAGCGGTAAAAAGCTGTCATCATCGCTTCTATTGTCGTTCGTACGGACAGAGTTAACTCACTCAGTACGGCCAGTCCTCTCTTCTCCTCTACACAGACCCCTCGGATGTCCAGTGGGTGTCTGAGTGACCAAACCTGTAGCTTCCGTCGTCAGAATTGTGGTATTCTTTGTCAACATTTACCTCTTCAGTATAAGAGCCTTCCGACTGCAATATTTTGATGATGGTAATTGGGGTGAAACGCTGTTAACGTCGTCTCTTTCGCCGTTCGTATGGAGAGAGTTAAAAACAACAACAACGATGACGCTGTGAAAGCTAAAGTTGAACTAGAAGAAAGTGATTCGGTGTTCGGTTGTCTGTGTGTGTGTGTGTGTGTGTCTGTGTGTCCGTGGTAAACTTTAACATTGACATTTTCTCTGTAAATACTTTGTCAGTTGACACCAAATTTGGCATAAAAATAGGAAAAATTCATTTCTTTCCAGTCATCTTGTTTAAAACAATATTGCACCTCTGGGATGGGCACAAAAAAATTAAAAAAAGAAGCCTAATTATATGCAAACTGCATTTACTGTGTGTTTTTTTAAAATATTTTTTGTATTCTCTAAACTTGGCACTTTGACCTCTTATTCTGACACAACAACTAGAGGAGTCATTATTATCATTTTTTGTTCAAACAGGAACTTCTTTTGCTAAACATGGAATTTTTGTTTATTTTGCAAACGTTTTGGTGCAGGTAGTAAAAAAGGGAAATTACTCTGTAATTAATGCTAGGGGACATAATTTATCACAAGTAAGTCTTGAAGGCCTTGCCTCTCTTGTTATGTATAGTTTTTGTTGTTGTTGTTAGATGGCGTAAGTATTAGAGGCTTCGATATCAGAGGGTAAAAAGGCAGCAATGGTATTTGATCAACGCTTCACTGACTGTAAAATATTATCTGTATGACGACGATCGTCTCAGTTAATTCCAGTGGGATGAGATAAAAGTTATAGATGGTATCATAGTGCGTACAAGTTCTCACAGAAGGAGTGGGAATATCTGTCACCGGATAGTACAGGGCACGTGCAAAGCGTTTATTTGTTGCGAAAACCGTGATGATGTCATTGACAGCATCGCGTTAGTAGAACGCGTTCATAAACCGTGCACAGGTTCCGGAAACAGCCTATTCTTGCTAGCATCAAATATGAATAGCATTTCTGTTGATTGTGGGTTGAAAGCTACACATTGTTATTGATTACACAGACATGGATATGAAGTTAGCCCTAGAGCTATTCAATACTTCATTGAAAGAACAGGCAGCGAAGTAAATATATTTTAGTCACAAGAAAAGTAGAGTTAGCTGGTTTGATAAATAATGCAGTTGTACAAGAAAACATCTTAGAAACCTGTTGATAATTTTGTGTTACTACAGCGATATTCAATAAAGGCTTACTAGACAGAAACATATATTCTACACGGAAATATTACAGAAAGTCATAAATTCAGTTCATCATGAGCAAAACATTTGGGACTGGTCACATGATCATTCTTGGGTGTCCTTCTCAGTGGTGCACAGGAAAATGTAAAGAATGGCGTACATTTTCCACCCACACCAATGAGAATAAACCGACTGATTAAATAGAGAGCAAAACCAAGGAAATAAAATGGGAGAGTCCCACTGAAATCGTCACATTTCAGACGATTACTTCCTGCTGAAGCTGAACAGGTTGCTGGCAAAGCCGGAGTCACTGAGACATTTTGTTGTAGTTTCTTTTTAGCGGTATCGAATCTTGGTTCATAAACATCCATTTGGTCACATTTTACACAGGATGTACCGGAACATTTTACGTTTAAGGTAGCTGAAAATTTATAGTGTTACTGTTCTACGCTGCGTAACACTGAATCAGTATTCAAACTCAGTACAGTTAACTACCCCCCCCCCCCCCCCCCCCGCCCCCTTCTTTCTTCTTTCTTTCCAAGAGCACTCAGAGTAGTACAAATCTTTCCGGGATAATCTTCACAAGCTACACCACTACTTTTATCGAACGTTAAATAGGAAACTGGTTGAACGAATCTCCATTAAAAAAACAAAAACAACAACAACAACAACAAAAAACAAAAAAAGGAAAGAAGAAAATCAAGTCAAAGAGAAGAGATTTTATGTCGGCAATGATAAGATAAAACAGGAAAGACCGAGAGATTAACTTTTCATACAAATTATAGCTGTCGATCTCCTGACGTTTCCTGCTGCCATCTCATGGTCACTGTTCAAGTTGGCTTCTGATTTCTTAGATGACCTCTGAGGACCAGTGATATTGCATAACGGTGAACGCACCCCTGTTAGAAATAATCACAAAATATGACAGCAGTACTCTCCTTTTGAAAGATTCTCCAAATGGAAGTATAGTAATACTGGTACATCCCAGTGGGGGTGCAGTGGTAGGAAAAGAACACTATAGACGCAGGAACCTCCATATTCATTTTTCACTTTTTCTTACTTTACTACTTATTTATTTATCTATCTATTTATTTACTATTATTATTATCATTATTATTTTTACAATCATTATACTTTATTACTTATCATTAATTGATTTATTATTATCATTATCATCATAATATCATCATTGTTATTATTATTGTAATGTTCATTTCATGCTCATTGCTGACTGACATTTAGTGTTTAGGGCTGACAACGCTGCCTTTTGTGCGTTGACTAATGCGCAGAAAATAAACACGACAACATCTTTGGTCTCAGTACAGATTTTGGTTTGTAACATAGAGGATGACAAAGCAGTGGATCCAATTGTATCAGCGATTCAGAGCGTTCAGTTCTGTTTTTATCTGTGCTGCGATCAAAGTTTGCAATTTAGATTTGTTTTCTTTGTGGCGTTTCCCTCTCAGGATCGTGTAGGTGTAAAGGAAAGGGTTCAGAGCAGAATTGAACGGCAGTACAAAAACAGCCATGGCTGTGTTGACCTCCCCTGGAACAGGGACGTTCAGCTTGGCCAGGAGTCCACAGACACCAATGGGGAACCAGCACAGAAAGTCCGACATGGCAATGACCAGAAGACGACGAGCGACAGTGGCCTCCTTGGATCTGGTTTTGTCCTTTGTGATGACGCTGTCTTTGCTCTTCAATCCATCATCCGTCATAGTGTTGGCTCTGACTGACCAGTAGATGAGGACCTGGCCGACAGAGATGAACAGAAACAGAACAAAGTTAAACACAATCATGACAGCGAAAGAGTAGTGACGACCAGGAAAGTCAGTTCTAGTGACTGGCAGAGGAATGCAGAGTCCTGTCTGGCTGTAGAATCCCCAGTGGGACGTCACAGGAAGTAAAGGGACCGAGGCCATAACCATCCCTAGTCCCCAGCTGAGAGTGCAGACCACGTGAGCTGACGTGGCTCCAAAACGAAGCCGACTGAACGGGAAGCAGATGACCAGAAAACGATCCAGGGTGATGAGGCAGATAAGGATTGATGACACCTCACAGGACAAGAGAGAGAGGAACCCTGAAATACTACACACTGTGCTTCTCTTCCAAGAAGATTCATTCCACAGGTAATCTCCAGCATATACACGGTCAGCCAATCCAATTATCAACAAGTAGACCCCCATGAAAAAGTCTGACATGCACAGGTGAATGATAAACACGGCATGGCCAACCCTGAGTTTTGCTGAAGAGAACCATAGTCGGTAAATAAAACTGCACATGTTTCCCAACAAAGAAGACATAGCGAAGATGGTCAGAGCAATTCTATAAGAACCAGCTTTCAACAAATTATCACAGGACGAGATTTCATCAGCTGGCACGATGCATTTTCCCAGAAAATCGTCAGGCAGTACCGCTGGACAGCACAGTTTGAAGTTATCAGCAACCAACTGTTGTAGATAGTCCATTTCCTTCATGAAATTAGGACTGAAGTCAGATATAGGGCAGTCTTTCAGGTGCAACATTTTAAGGGTTCTAAACAAACCTCTTCCTTGAAGTGTTTTCAGTTTGGTATGGGAGAAATCTATTATTTCAACTACAGGGATAAAACTTGATAAAGCGTGTAAGTGGGCAAAGTCATATGAAACGCGAGAAAGATTAAGAAACAAGAGAGATCCCATTCTGTGACGTATATTTGTATCGGAAAATCCAGCTGATAATGGATTACCAGAGAGATCCAGTTCTGTTAGCTGCTGTAACTGTGAAAAGCGATCAAAGCTGATGAAGTTTAACAAATTATCACTTACGTCCAATACCTGGAGGTTTGGCAGGTGTGCGTCGCTGACATTAGTCCAGCCACAAGCCGCAGCACCAAGATAAATCAGCATGGTCTGATTCGTGATGGTGGCTAGGACCAGCCCACTCCCCCTGCCTTCCAGATAACGTACACTGGGGAAAATGTCAGCTTCAAAGACCCACTGGTCACTGAACGTCCTTCCATAACAGACACAGCGATCAGGACATGACTCGGCCAACTCACACGCCATTTCATCGTCCTGCTGTGGACACTGAGGCCAGCCATCGCACAGGTGATCTGGATGCATGCATATCTGTCTGTCCACCCCACGACATCGGTAAAACCCTTCACATGTGTATTTCTCACACTCAGCTTCGTCCTCGTGACCCGGACAATCACTCATACCATTACACCTGGTGTACACAGGTAGACAATACCCATTACCAGGACACCGGTAGTGTGTTTCTGGACACTGGGTAGAGTTTCCAGGGAGAGGAATCAAAGTGAAGCTTCCTGGTCTGTCAAAATTGACGAGGGCAGGTGGGTCTGTCGCATTGAAAACAATGACAGGTTTGTCAGATTTTGTTCCACATCGCTTCTCGTCACGCTCTGTCTTGCAGTTGACTATGTCATTACATACCTGTTTGTTACTGATGCACTGGAGACCGTAGATAAAAAAACAAAGAAAGAGGTAAATAAGTGAATAGGAAAGGAAGAGAAAGATGAAGAAGAACAAGAAGAACAACAAGACCTGCTCAAGAAGACAAGAACCATACGTTAATCTCCAGCTGAGCAAAACAGAGTGCCAGAATAATTTACCTTGAGGTTCGTTGACAACTGCTGGAAATGTGAGTAATTCGCAATGCTGTAAAATCCAAATGATACTGCTGTGTTTCACATAGCCACGTGTCATCTTTATTTCAGGAAAGATATTTTTCATTCAAGCTGTCATTTACACTTCTCTTTTATGAAATTAGCTCCAGAATATTGTTTTGAAGTTTCTGTTTTCACTCTTACAGATTGTATGCTTGATAACAGTTTCTTTTTTTCGTTCAGTTATATATCGAGAATTACAAACGTTTGGAATTTAGGAGTTAACTATAACTATCTATCCAGTGTGGGATGAATATCAGCAATGTAGAAATTATAAACCATGAATAATGGTCAAACGTGTTTTATCTGAGAATTACAATACTCATTGCCCAAAGTAACTGAAAAAGCAATGAAAGTAAAGGAGATTGATTCCATGTATAAAAACAAACCTTTTGTCATTTAATGAAGTCGTCTGTAAAATCTATGCTATTATTATGGCATAATCAGGAATAATTTACTAATATTGAGTCATTTACTTTGTTTCCATATTCTCAAGCAAAATGATAATACTGAACCTTCTTTCTTTCTGGTGAAATGCATGGCCATCATCTATCTATCTATACATGTGTGTGTGTGTGTGTGTGTGTGTGTGTGTGTGTGTGTGTGTGTGTGTGTGTGTGTGTGTAAAGAGAGACAGACAGACAGAGTGGTAGTCATGGAGGCAGACAGACACTTGTCAGTCAGAGGGGGTAAAATGTGAAACAGCCAGACAGATATAACAGACCACCAAAGAGAAACTACACCTGTCCCTGTCCACAGTCAAAGACATCATCACCACAAGGCGGGAACTGACAAAACGACTCATCGCTGTTGTCATCACAGTCCTGGCGCCAGTCACACACCAGACTGTACGACACGTATTCACTAGTCATCGTGCACTTGAAGTAAGGAACGTTCTTCTGTCTCACGGAAGCCTGGCACAGCTGTGTTTTTGACACGCCTCTGCGCCTTACTTTCCCCTCGCACAGACTTTGGGGGTCACAGGCGAGAGTCACGTGCGTGAAGTGCTTCAAAGGACACGTCACGAGCGCTGCAGGTAAAGTCGTTACGTTGCGTTTGGTGGGCATGGTGACTCTCTCACGCGGTGTTTTGTCCGATGGTATCCTGCAGAGTGTGTGCGATCCATGCACCTGGGAGACAACAGAGGTTAAAATTCGTCAGCCCAAAGAGAAAGTGTACATAACAATGATCGTGATACGTTTATGGCTGTGTTTACCCTGTACGAAAGTATCACTGCATTCACTCACTCACACACTGACGTCACCGTACAGTGACAGGGTGATTCCATTCACTTTTAAAGGATGCATTCTCTTTACTATTATATGAAGAAAACAAAGAGCATTTGTCAGCGTCTGGGAAGGGACTGAAGGCATAACAGGAAGAATGGTATCTGTTGTCACTTTTTTTGTGTGTGGCACCCATTTGACTCGGATATTCTTCCACCTTCAGTCTTGAAGCATCATTCTTTCCTTCTGCTGCCCCATTCCTGTAATGCAGCCAGTTGAGACAACACCCAGGCCCATGGACTCCTTTGACTTATTCCTGTCGTTAAGGACTGACAGGCATTTCCCTCTAGAGGTCTAGCTGACACTGACATGACTGACTCATCATTTTATCTGTTCAGGCAACGACCTGATTATGATTGCATATGTCATTACTGAACCCTTGAACGCAGTTTCCTGAACAGAGAATACACACACACACACACACACACACACACACACACACACACACACACACACACACAACTGCATATATAAACTCATACACACTCATGCACAAATAACTTGCACACACACACACACACACACACACACACACACATTCCTGGACCAAAATTTCACACGTCTTTAATTGTCGACTGCATCATCTTTTCCCTACGGCTGCTAAACCCTGTTGTGTTTCTCTTGTTTATTGTTTTACAAATCCTAGGTTCCTGATTTGTGATGACAGTCACACACCATCCGTAATTATGTGTGTCATTCTCCCCATCTCTCTTCTCTCCCTCATTTCTTCCATCCCCATTCTTCTTTCTTCTTCTTCTTCTTCAAAAAAAAAAGTCATATCTGTTCAATAAAACTATCCTTAAAACTGTGCTCTCTTACCGCCGTCTGTTCATCACATTTTTCTTTGACCACTTGAACTTGGTGGTCCCACTGTTTCTCCGCGGTGATTAGACCGTGCTGGCACTTTTGATGGAAAGAAAAGTGAAAATTGTAAGCTACAGAGCCGCTTCCCCATCGCCAGGTGTTGGCATACCTGTGAAACAAGTGCATTATGTAATACTGTGGAAAATGATCATGGTAAAAGTAACAGCAGCAACAGCAGCAGCAGCAGCAGCAGCAGCAGCAGCAAAAACAAGATAAGCATGATGAAGAAATATAACAACGAAAACATTTTTTGGTTTCGTAGGATAGTGGCGCCCTTCTGGGACACCAGACATGGAATGTATCTGTTGGTGTCAACACTATGTAGCCCGAACAGCATCTGTGAATGCTGAACTGTTCAGTACTGGAACTTTTATCTTGTGGTGCATGGTTTTTGTTGTTGTTGTTGTTTTTAATCGTCATGTGGAATATAAATTTTACACTGTGAGTTCGTTGACTGTGAGTGGACTATTTGATTTAAAATTCTAAGAATTAATCAGCAAAGTGGTTTTACTAAAATGGGCTGATCGTCATGGAATATAGATCACCGTGAGTTCTTTGACTGTGAGTGAATAATTTGATTTAGAATTTTGCTAAGAATTAATCAACAAAGTCATATTACTAAATGGCTGATCGTCATGGAATATAGATCACTGTGTGTTCTTTGACTGTGAGTAAATAATTTGATTTAGAATTTTGCTAAGAATTAATCAACAAAGTCGTATTACTAAATGGCTGATTCACCTTTCCCATGATCGTCAAGATGGAGATGCCAAGAGAGTTTTGCAGTCACCAAGATCAATTTTTATCTTGAACAAAATTGTTGGTTTGCATATTTTGTGGAACTGCATCTTCTTGCAAGTCAGAAGTAGCAATAGTGATGATGATGACAGCGATGATGACAGTGATGGTGCTGTTTGAAAAAAAACACCAAGAACCGACGATGTCGACTTCTCAACAAAATTAATTACTATTTATGCAACTTGTCTCGTTAAATCTGATTATAAATGACTGACTTTTACATATCAAATCGTATTAATTAAAAAAAATAATCAAGGGTCTTCAGCTGAGTCTTTTCACTCATTCAAACTATTTTTTTCATATATTTCTTTTACTCTCTTTTCAGTTTGTTATAATCTGTATTTACTTTTACAAATTTTTCAATGTTAATAGTTTCGATGAAGGCTATTAACTTGTATTTTGTATGCACAGAAATCCTCGTAAAACCTTTTGTTTTAAAAATTATTTTTGCAACAGTTTAACGGATACCTAAAAGTATCTATATATTTTCTGTTTTTGTTAGAGAGAGAAGAAAAGGCAAAAACAGAGGAAACAGAATTTGCAAGGAATGTAATATGGGTACTGTTGGGATGAATTTCATTTTGTTTTAGAATGTCCCCAAAATACTGTATTTCGAAATGAATTAATACCACATAAGTATAAATCACATATGTTAATGTTCGGTTTATGCAATTTATTCAGTGCTGGGAAGAAAACAGAACTAAAGTAAATTAATAAAACTTGGAAAGGGTGTGTATACTTGTCAGTATGTTTCAGTTTGATTTATTTTGTTGCAAATCATTATCATTAGCGCACGCTAAGAGAGAGAGAGAGAGAGAGAGAGAGAGAGAGAGAGAGAGAGACTTAATTTTATTTTTTCTAGAATTAAAACAAGGTTGTCAGTGTTTCAGCGTGAGAAGCGTGTTCCTGTTACCAGTGCCTACATGTTCTCAGTATAGATGTTCTCATTGATCTTGATGGTTCCCTCTTTCGCTTGAAGATCAATCAACACTAGTTGTCCATCTGCGTATTTTTTGATGACTGGAAACACTGCATTCCACTGCTGGGTTGAATCAAAAGTGGCCAGTGATGCACCTTCCGTCTGACAGAAGACCTTTGAACAGTCTGACCCACACGGAGAATTCTTAAACCTCTTCTTGAAGATAAAGCAGTCCCCCATTGCGTCAATCTGTAACAGACACGAAAATGCAAAGGAATGATAATCATCATGACGACGAATTTATAATGAATTGATTGACAGGCATGGAATCATCATGACTGGTTCAAGCAATTGAACAAAACAATATATCATGCACAAAATAACGTGCGTATCCCAGCGCAAAAATGTGATCTGCGACTGACTATTCCCTTATAACTGCTCACCCACAATGCTATTTTTTTTTCAACACGTTCTTTTAATCTGTCGCTAAATATTGAACCACGAAGAAAATCTTCTATGATCATCGGAGTTGTAAGCACCACCATTCTTCACTTGTAGCAAGAACTAAACTAAGTGTCAATGAAACAAACAGCAAACAGATCATTACATTATGAACATGTTATATGGAATACTATCAGGACTAGTCCACTCCTCGAATTCAAAAGCTTTATCATAGCTGACAATACTTAGAGATGGATGCATTCATGTAACCATCTTTCTTGTTACATAGTTAGACATCATTCATTGCAGTAGAATTATCGGTATCAGGTTTATACAGAGAGAATGAAGGAATGTGACAGCTGGAGAGAGAGATTCAAGATTGAAAACTTTATAACTCAAGCAGAAAGACTTTAGGCATTACGTAGTCTTCTAATCTGTCCTTGTGATAATAACAACAATAACGACAAGACACAGCAATAATAAGGTTGGTGACTACTACTACTACTACTACGAGAGAGAGAGAGAGAGAGGGAGAGAGAGTATAGTTACCCTGCGCACTCCACATTCTTCAGAGTAGTAAGAACAGTGACTTTCATCCTCAGCATCCACACACTGGGCCCTCAGATCGCAGGGGAAGTGGAGATACAGTCCAGGCCACACAGACCTGGAGCAGTTCCACTGATCACTCCCGACCTGCCGAGGCTTGACGCGGTGGAAAGAAAATCGGAATTTTATCGGAACCACTGTTTTATAGCTGAAATGACTAGGAGTGTACAATAGTGAAATGGGTGGTGTGCCTGTATCTTGAAATTCGTCCCGTGTGGTGCCAGGGTAAGATGGCTCAGACGGAGGCCGGTCCGGGTAGATGATGGGAAAATCGCCTTGAACTTTGTCATACTTGATCTTCTCCTGCCCACACCGACCACGTAAAAAGCCCGTTGTCGTCCTGTCTATCGGTTGTTCGGTACTTAGAAAGATCACCTGTCCTGCTGGGGGAGTCACGGTTGCACAGCCGATGAAATATTCCTCCAAATAGGATGGGGTTTGTATGTAACCTGCAAAGGCCAAAAACTGGGTCTGATCAGTTTAGAATATTGTTCCATCTTATCTTAAACATGGATGGGCGCATGTCAGCAGTTCAAATAAGTAAACACTCCCCCCCCCATTCCCCCCCTCCCACACACACACACACACACACACACACATGTACATGATCATCGTAAGTCAACCAAGGAGGAAGGTGAAGGAATGGTAAAGACGTCTCCTCTGCCAATACAGTGTCCGTGAGGGTCTGGGTTTTCTCCCCTGTTCTCCCAAGTTTGACTGGAAAATCAAACTGAGCATCTGGTCATTCGGATGAGATGATGAACCGAGGTCCCGTGTACAGCACGCACTTGGAGCACTGAAAAAGAACCCGCGGCAACAAAAGTGTTGTCTTCTCGTGAAATTCTGTAAAAGAAACCCACTCTGATAGATACACACATACTGTCTGCCTGTACTCTCAAGGCCTGACACAGTACTTTGGGTTATGTTGCTCGTCAGGGACGGGCGCAATAGTCAAGTGGTTAAAGCGTTGGACTTTCAATCTGAGGGTCCCGGGTTCGAATCACGGTGACGGCGCCTGGTGGGTAAAGGGTGGAGATTTTTACGATCTCCCAGGTCAACATATGTGCAGACCTGCTAGTGCCTGAACCCCCTTCGTGTGTAAACGCATGCAGAAGATCAAATACGCACGTTAAAGATCCTGTAATCCATGTCAGCGTTCGGTGGGTTATGGAAACAAAAACATACCCAGCATGCACACCCCCGAAAACGGAGCATGGCTGCCAACATGGCGGGGTAAAAACGGTCATGCACGTAAAAGCCCACTCGTGTACATGCGAGTGAACGTGGGAGTTGCAGCCCACGAAAGCAGAAGAAGAAGAAGTTGCTCGTCAGGCATCTGCCCAGCAGATGTGGTGTAGCGTATATGGATTTGTCCGAAAGCAGTGACGCCTCCTTGAGAGACTGGAACTGAAACTGACACTAGCTTTTAAGCTTTTAATGTCTTCACTCACCTGCAGTGGGAGACAGACGAACGACGTCTAGGCCAAATTCATTTGATTTGTTCATGACACTGAAGCTGAGAGACACCCAGTAGGTTTCCTTCTCGGACATCAGAAGCACAACAACGGTGTTTGTCCAGCTGTACATCCTGATATTGGTCTGGTAATAACAGTGATGTTGTAACAGATCTGGGTAGAGACGTCTTCCTTTTTCGGTTTGCCATACAATAACACGTACAGCGACGCTGCATTCAATTAAGAACAAGATCATGGCCTTTCCAAACGGAACTTTGAGCTGAACGTAGCACTTTGGGAGAAAGGTTCGAAGCGTGATATCAGTGTCTGTTGTTACAGTTGGTGGATTTGTGGTGCAGCGTGTGGTGTTGATAACAGGTACACCTGTATCGTGTGTGTCGTCATGTTCCTCCTGAACGCCGTCTTTCCGCTGCGTTTTCTCACTGACAGACACAGTGGTACCTGTAGATGTGACAATCATAGTTTTGTTTTGATGGTCCAAATACAAAAACAGACACAGACATAACACATATGAACAGAGCAACAAATAACGATGTAAACTATTCCAGAAACCTTTAATGTAACACAGATATGAACAGAGCAACAAATAACGATGTAGACTATTTCAGAAACCTTTAATGAAACACACATATGAACAGAGCAACAAATAACGATGTAGACTATTTCAGAAACCTTTAATGAAACACACATATGAACAGAGCAACAAATAACGATGCAAACTATTCTAGAAACCTTTTATGTAATCGGTCTGTGTGTCTTATTTATGTCTCTTCTAATGTGTGATTGTTTTCACACTGATAGAGTGTCATTGTGACTCTTGTGTGCCGAAAGTATCTCAGGGATGAATAAATTAAATCAGGCTGCTCATTACATTGACTGTTCGTGAAGATTCTCTGTCAAGTCGATTTTTTATAGGGTACGAAATGCCAGCGTTTATGATTTATCCAAAGCTATACAGTTCAAACTCAATTTAAGAAACATTTATCCAAAACTATGCTCTTCAAATTCAGTTTAAGAAACATAATACATCATCTCCTCTCTGAATTAGAAGGCGAAACTGAATGAAGAGGATGAATTTTGTTTAATGTCCCGTCACGCATATCGGTGACTAAAGACATTTTAATAGAGTAATACTGTACACATTTTAGTATTGTCTTTAAAAGAGGAGGGGGAGGGGGTGAATGGTGACAGAACATCTGCTTTCTTTGTGTAATCTAAGCGAAACATGAATGGTTAAATCAGTCTACCAGGACTACAGCCATACCACCGTCTGGATCAACGTGTCTTTAAGGTGACGCCGACAGGTGGGTTAAACTATACTCCAAGATTAAATACGTTTAAGCGAAAAATACCTTGTGCTTATTGGTACTTTGATCTTATGTTGTGCTAAATTCCCCTTTTCAGACTCCCCCTTCCCTACTGATGATAATAATCACTTCATTGCAGAGCCAGACTGGGTGATCACCTACCTGGAGTGGGGACCACCCACCACACATCGCTCAACAAATCCCCATGAATCTGCTGGCACTGAAGAGACACTGACACGAACACGTCACATGCATGAATATGTATGAAGAGGAAATCGAAATAAGGTCACCATGAGATCAGAGCATAAAACTATCCGTGTACACAATCACCACAACATTCAGCTGTGAGTGAACCAGGACCTCAGAACCGCAGTCATCACCAGCTTACTCTGTGTACTGAAAGCACAGACTGTGCAGAAAGCTCCCACAAGCTGTCACTGAAGTACAATACAGACGTCCGTTTGCAGGACTGGACAACAAACACGAAGGTTGTGGACAAATCTGACTTCCCAGTCAGTGAAGTGACAGTGCTGCAGGTACCACTCCCTAGGACTGGCTTGCTGTTCTCATGAAGGAGTCCTGAATGCGGCGACAGCTCTTCTTCTGCGGCATTTTGATGGATGAGCAGGGAAGCCATGTCGACTCAAGAAGTGACGCAAGAGTGATCAAGGGACACTACCACCACCACCACTGTAGCATAGCGCCAGGAATGGGAATGCTTGGTCTGTGCCAGGGGTACTATACACTGACCAGCAGTTGACAAACAGGCAGTCAACAGTTTCGAGACAGCATGCTGAAACTTGTATAACAACCATTCAGACTTTCCATTCCAGCGCCCGCACAGCTTGTAAGTGTGGTCCATGTGTCAGACAGAGTTTTACGCCATACACGAACCGATGCCAAAATGGCTGTGACACATGCTGGAAACGTATCATGCGAACAGCAGGAGAAAGTCGTCCAACCAAAGGAGAGGAAATCCTTTCCTTTAAGCAATGCTCAAGGTCTCTCTCTCTCTCTCTCCCTCTCCCTCCTCTCTCTCTCTTCCTCTCTCTCTCTCTCTCTCCATAATGTGTCCACCTGTGTTTATCCCTGTTACCTGTCTCCGTGTTTGCCCCCTTTTCGTTTCCTGCAATTGTGTTTTACATTTTATCATTACTCTTCTGTACAGCAAAGATTTCACTCGAATCATGCATTCAGGTGGATGTAAATGTGAAATTTCTTGTGGAGCGTGTTACTCGCTCTCGTTTCGTGAACACATGAGCGACGATGTCTCCATTAGATTGACGCTGCGTTGTCCTTTTATATTTATTGAGAACACCAATATATCTGAATGTGTATATGTCTGTGTGTCTCTAAAACAACGGCAGATATGTAAGTCCGCCAGTGTGCTAATATCTCCACCGTTGGCAAATAAAGATTCATTCATTAATTCAGCCTCTCTCCCCCCCCCCCCCCTCGACCCCCCCCCCCTCTCTCTCTCTCTCTCTCTCTGACTTCAAAACGGTTCGACGCCCTCGGTTACTTAAATATGAACCTCATCAGTACACCACGAAGATCGTGCGTTTTCATTCCGTTAGATATTGTCTTGTATTCCTTATGAAGAGCAGAAGAATGTTGTGAAAAGCGTGAATGTGTAGGAGGGAGGGAGGGAAGGAGGAGGGGAGGTGGGTTGGTAGCGTGTTTTCCACTTTGTCTCTCTCTCTCAGTATGTCTGTCACCCTGGTAACCTGAACTGATCACAATCACAAAGATCCACAGACTACCTTTCCTCAGGTGATCAGTCCATTCCTGGAGCGGCAGGTATCCTCTGTTGCACGCCACCACCACCACAGATTAATACGTTGAAGGAACCCGATCTACACAGTGACTTGTGCCTTGTACAGCTATCATCTTGTTGACAGTCCATGGGTTCTCTCCTCCTCCTCCTCCTCCTCACAGCTGACAGGATATGTCCTGGAGCGGCTCACACAGGTGGTGCAACCTGCACCAATCAAATCCATCGTTGGTTCGGTGTGTCAGAGGCAGCTCATGGTTGGCTGCCATCTTCCACGTTTTTTTTTCTTTTCTTTTCTTCTTTTTCTCAGTGTGTGTGTGTGTGTGTGTGTGTGTGTGTGTGTGTGTGTGTGTGTGTGTGTGTTGTTGTTGTTGGTTTTCTGTTGGTTTTTTTTTGGGTTTTTTTGTTGTTTTTTTTTTGGGGGGGGGACAGGAGGGCTGGGGGGGAGGGGCAGGGTTCGGGTTTTTTTCTTCCTTTTTCTCCAGTTTTCAGTTTCTCAAGGAGGCGTTATTGTTTTCGGACAAAGTCATATACGCTACACGCTACACCACATCTGCTAGCGAAGATGCCTGTCCAGAAGCATTGCCCAACACGCTTAGTCGGGCCTTGAGTGCATGCATATATATATATATATATATATATATATATATATATATATATATATATATATATGTGTGTGTGTGTGTGTGTGTGTGTGTGTGTGTGTGTGTGTGTGTGTGTGATGGCCTAGAGGTAACGCGTCCGCCTAGGGAGCGAGAGAATCTGAAGGCGCTGGTTCGAATCACGGCTCAGCCGCCGATATTTTCTCCCCCTCCACTAGACCTTGAGTGGTGGTCTGGACGCTAGTCATTCGGATGAGACGATAAACCGAGGTCCCGTGTGCAGCATGCACTTAGCGCACGTAAAAGAACCCACGGCAACTAAAGGGTTGTTCCTGGCAAAATTATGTAGAAAAAAATCCATTCGACAGGAAAAATAAATAGAACTGCGCGCAGGAAAAAATACAAAAAAAATGGGTGGCGCTGTAGTGTAGTGACGCGCTCTCCCTGGGGAGAGCAGCCCGAATTTCACACAGAGAAATCTGTTGTGATAAAAAGGAATACAAATACAAATACCTATAAACAAATTCATATATGCTACACCAAATCTGCTTGGCAGATGCCTGACTAGCAGCATAACCCAACGCGCTCAGTCAGGCCTTGAGTGCATGTGATATTAGTGTACCTATTAGAGTGGATTCTCCAACAAAACTTAGCCAGAGGACAACACTCACATTGCCATGGGTATTTATTCAGTGCGATAAGCGCGTGCTGCACACAGGACCTCAGGATTATCGTCTCATCCGAGCGACTAGACAGACGCTCAGTTCGATATTTCAAGTTAGACATGAGAGAGAGAGAGAGAGAGAGAGAGAGAGGGAGAGAGAGAGAGAGAGAGAGAGAGAGAGAGAGAGAGAGAGAGAGAGAGAGAGGAGAGAGAGAGAGAGAGAGAGAGAGAGAGAGAGAGAGAGAGAGAGAGAGAGAGAGAGAGAGAGAGAGAGAGAGAGAGAGAGAGAGAGAGAGAGAGAGAGAGAGAGAGAGAGAGAGAGATTCGAACCCAAACCCCTCACGGACTTCTGTATTAGCACTGAGATGAGCGTCTCAACCACTCTACCACCTTCCTACCGTCTTCCAACTGGGACGCTGGCACTGAGGTGGACAAGGTGAGATGCATTCATCATTATCCTAAAAGTTCTGTGGAGTGTTGAGAATATGTCCGTGCTTCTCTCTTTGTCTGTCTGTCTATCAGTCTGCCTCTCTCTTTCATTCGCCCCTACCTTCTTCAACCCTTCCCTCTTTCCTTTCTGATATTGCTTTCTTTCCATCACACCTCTCGTGCCTACTAATGATTATCCCTGGCTTTCTTGACATGTTTGAGTCTTCTCTGTCAGTTATGTAACACACTCATAGACAGTGTCACCATTATGATAGGTATATCTGGTTCTGTGCAGACACTGATTTATTTTGATGTCAATAAAAATCAAAAACAGGAAAAAAGAAGAAATTGTTATCAACTCAACTTAAGCACACTGCTATCCCATCACCATAATGACTTGAGCACACTGCTATCCCATCACCATAATGACTTGAGCACACTGCTATCCCATCACCATAATGACTTGAGCACACTGCTATCCCATCACCATAATGACTTGAGCACACTGCTATCCCATCACCATAATGACTTGAGCACACTGCTATCCCATCACCACAATGACTTGTCCAGTGATCAAGGTTCGAGGGTCTGTTTCGGCATGGTGGTGTGGCCTCGGGGAAAGGCACTTTACTCCAAATTCCCTCACTCCACCCAGGTGTGAATGCGCACCTGACTTCGGTTGGGAAAAGATTAATGTGCGATTTGGGAAAGTTAGAACGCCGGAAGGAGAGGTTTAGGCTCCGCCTCCCAATGCCGAGCTCTATACACAGTTAACGTAAATTCACTGCTCCAGTACCGAGCTCTAGACACAGATAACATGAATTCACTGCTCCAATGCCGAGCTCTAGACACAGATAACATGAATTCACTGCTCCAGTGCCGAGCTCTATACATAGTTAACATGAATTCACTGCTCCAGTGCCGAGCTCTGTACATAGTTAACATGAATTCACTGCCTCAATGCAAAGCTTTATACACAGTTAACATGAATTCACTGCTCCAATGGCAGTAAAAAAAAAAAAAACCCAGTCGATCCTTTAAACCTTTTAAAATTTAGTAACGTACCCAAACTTCCTGTAAAATCTTAAACCATTAGGTTGCACCCTATCCATATGGAACTATATTGAAGATAAACCATTTTGTCTTAAGGCAAGTTATCCTTGACATGGTAGGGTACAGTTACCTTAAAAGTCAAGTTAACTTCGTATTTTAGACACACGCGGTGCAGTCAGGCAGCTAAACCATAGTCTATAATTAAAAATCCTGATGATTCCCTACTGTGCACGCTCTTTTACTTCTTACTGCACCACAGTTCACAGCATTGTCGAGAGAGTTCGCAAAACACAGGCTACTCGCAAAGCACAACTGTTTTCCCTCAACGAGATCAACGTCACAAAAGGATCCGCATTGTTTACCTCTTCCTCGTGGGCAGTCACCCTTGGCAGGTAGTAAGGGCAAATTCACCGTTGGGTTTCAAGAACCTGCGGGTAGACTCGAGTGTTCCTGAACACGGGATACTGTATACCCTCGGGCAGATTGCCTTGCCTCAGGTAGATTTGCCCGTAGGTACATTTTACCCAAAGGCACAATGATCTCTTGAATACGGCCCATAATCGGAAGATCAGCTTTGAGACACTGATTCTGCGCATCATGTTTCACCTGTCTCTGATAATTACAGCATGCTGTCATACTAAACAAACATGCTTCTCTCTGTGAGCGTTCTCCGTCTTGTTGGAAGAAGGCAACAGCAACTTCACTGTGTAATCTATGCAAGATTTTCATCTTATTAGATTCTGCTTTTTTGTACTTTTTTAACACAAGTTTTGTGATAATGAAAATGTGCTCTATTCATATGAAACTTTGACATAAAACTGTTTATATTATATACTAAATGAACACACTAAACAAAAAAACAACAAAAAAATTGCAAAAGCAATTTCAAATTCTGTCAAATAATTTTGCTTTCATACAAACAGTGCGTTTCCCGTGTGAATCAATGTTCATCTTTTCAGAACGACAAGTGAACATCAACACGATAAAACAATGACTCAAAGCAAGAGAATGCAGACCATTTGTTTACACGTTGTCCTTACCGCTGTGGCTGTGAGGCTTTTGGTTTTATGACACACAGCGTTTCAGCCACGGCATGATTTATGGTTAACTGAAGTGACGCTCTCCTAGTTTACACACTGTTGATTTATTCTCTCTCTCTCTCTCTCTCTCTCTCTCTCTCTCTCTCTCTCTTTATGTGTGTGTGCGTGTGTGTGTGTGTATGTTGTGTGTGTGTGTGCGTGTGTGTTGTGTGTATCGTTTGGGCGTGTGTAGTGTAGTGTAGTGTAGTGTTGTGTTGTGTGTGTGTGCGTGTGTGCATGTGTGTGTGTGTGTGCATGTGTGTGTGTTGTGTGTGTGCGTGTGTAGTGTAGTGTAGTGTTGTGTTGTGTGTGCGTGTGTGTGTGTGTGTGTGTGTGCGCGCGCACCTTCATGCATGTGTGTGTGTGCGCATGCGTGTGTATTTGTGTGTGCTTGTGTTGTTTTGTGTTGTGGTGTGTGTGTGTGTGTGTGTGTGTGTGTGTGTGTGTGTGTGTGTGTGTGATCCATCTTCTTTCTCTGGAACAGTTCTAAACAAAGGAAATATTTCAGATGGGCATAATAAATCTGAATTACAAAGGAAACGGCCAGAAATCTGACTGTGACAGTTACACGGGAGAAACTCGGAAAAACAATTTACTCAACAAATAAAAAAAAAAAAATATTCAATTGGCGTCACTTCACTGACTCTGATATATATCATTTACTAAAGAGAGTTATCTGTCGACCATAAGTTACAACCATAAATCACGTGTTTGAAATGTTTGCTAGTCCTGTTTCGCCGTCGGTGAATTAAAACAAGTTATGTCGACCTTTTGATCGGAGGCGACGAAACCATCTGCACTGTAGCAGACACACCGAACATATCTTGTCGCCCTCGGCTTGTTTAGCGCCGATGTGGGGTGTGTCTTGTCTTTCTACGTCGTGCCAGCTCTACATGAAAAACAAAATCTGAATATTAAGTACTCGAAATTAAGTATAAAGAAACAAAGAAAAAGAAAAAAAAAAGTATAAAGAAAGAAAGAAAAACAAAACAAAAAAAAACCCCAACCTTTTCATGTGAAAATTCATATACACCAGATATTGTGAAATCGCTGACCTTATTTGATAAAGTGTGCCCAAAATAACCAAAAAAAGAACAACTATTATTTGGAGAAACCACAACAGTTGGCGGGTCGTGCTCTTTATAAAAACAAACAAACAAACAAACAAAAAAAAAAAAAAAAAAAAAAAAAAAAGCAAAACAAACTACAATAACAAAACAACAACAATAACAACAACAACGACAAAACAACCCCCAAAAACAAAACAAAACCCAAACCCGAAACAACACGTAAACGTAAAACATGAAAAACGTACAGGAAAGAATGGGCGAAGCGCAGATTTGTTTTATTATCTTTTTTTTTTTTTCTTCTTTTATTCTTGAGGGGGACTTTAGGGGCTGGGGTTGAGAATAGACTTTTTATAATTACATCTCTGAATGCCACACATAACTTTTTTTTCTTAGGGACAGACAACTACAGATCTGCCATCTTGAGCTTCAAGACCAAGAGCCCCAAATCACCAGTCTCAGTCTCAACTTCCGTTGACGAAGGGCCACGCAGCTTTAGAGACCGTGTGGAGCGATTTGGGCCCAATGGTCTTGAAACTCTACGCCATAGATTTTACGCGATTATAATATCGGCCATGGAGCCTTAAGAGGGAGGATAGCCGCTGTAACACGGTGGGGTGGAGTGGTTGGGTCATGAAACTCGGGTAACTTCATTGTCGAGTGACGTTCGTGTGAGTTCGTATGGTTGGGTCATGAAGTACTGAGATTAGGCTCAACAGAAACGTAGTGAGGCTTGTGTGTTTGTGTATCTTTGAGTTAGCGTGTGCATGTGTGTGTGTGTGTGTGTGTGTGTGTGTGTGTGTGTGTGTGTGTGTGTGTGTGTGTGTGTGTGTGTGTGTGTGTGTGCACGCACGTACATGTTTTTCACAAGTGGCAAAATGCACATTCTGACTTGTGCATATGCCCTATGAAAACATAAACGGACATGCACACGTACACGTGCATAAACACCCCCTACACCCATACACACACTCACTCACTCGTACAAATGCACAAACAAACCTAGACAAGACAACGATTTTTATTCTTGAGAAAAAATGCACACAAACATGCACATGCACATATACGCACACACACACACACACACACACACACACACACACACACACACACACACACACACACAGAGAAATACACATTTCTGTTGTGAGTTATGTATATGTATATATCATGTTATATTGCACTAAATTTAATTTATCCTCGTTATACCATTTTGACATGCATGGCAAAACATGTTCTCATCCTTATTGTGATTCAGGCATGCATGAAAACAAAGGGATACATGTTAACGAACAAACAGAAAAGCATGTATCATATGATTCATATCATGAAGCAAACAGTAACGGCGGATACAGGCATATGAATTCACAGACAGAAATGCACACAGAAGTTAATGGGAGGAACGTGTTTTACGAAGTAAACATGATTATATCGATGTATGCAATCTCCGAACAACAATGCTAAGTTTGGCAGCGTCGCTGCATTCAGACAAATTCATATACGCTATATTTTTCAGTGTGTGTGTGTGTGTGTGTGTGTGTGTGTGTGTGTGTGTGTGTGTGTCACAATTCTGTCCATTGCATTTTAAATGTTTTTCTAGCTAAGTCAGCCATGGTTCTCCAAGACACTTTTTGTGCTGTCCCATCATTTGCACCATTTCACCGGCATCACACACTCACGCCGCTCATTCCGAGTCTCCCACATACAGGGGTTTGTCTGTCATACCCTGGCCAGAGTTTACCTCCGTAAGAACTGGCCTAGGCCAGAGTACAGTGCTGCCGTTCAGTCTGTCATCACGCCTGTACTGCTTCACCAGAGTGACCAGGCCAGTTGTTCACTACCTATGAACACAAGGGGTGTGCATTGTCATCTACCTAGACGACATTCTACTCCTGGCCCGCACCTGATCAGCGGCCTTGTCACACCTTAGAAGCACGGTGCGCCTCCTCACCCGTTTTGGGTTTACCCTCAACATGGAGAAGTCCACCTTCGTACCTCAGCAGCGGTTCTCCTGCCTCGGCTTGCAGTGGGACACCTGCACACTGACCGTGACTCTCCCATCGGACAAAGCTGCAGAGATCCACTCGCTGGCAGACAAGATACACAATCGCCATACTGTATCTGTGCGCCATCTGCTGTGTTTCCTAGGAAAGATATCTTTTGTGGCATACGGAGTGCAGAGTTCTCACAGGAACTTCAAGCCGCACTTCGTTCTGTGTACCGGCGCCCTCAAGACATAGGCCTCCTCTACACGGACCCCTCGGATGTCCAGTGGGTGTCTGAATGACCCAACCTTTAGCTTCCATCGTCAGAATTGTGGTATTCTTTGTCAACATTCACGTCTTCAGTACAAGAGCCTTCCGCTTGCAATATTTTGATGGTGGTAATTGGGGTGAAACGCTGTTAACTTCGTCTCTTTCGCCGTTCGTATGGAGAGAGTTAAATTAAAACGTCCAACACCTGAGCACGTGACTAAACGCAGCCAATGACCTCAGCCTCATGACTATCAATGTCCTCTAGAGGTTCGGGGGTCTCGGGTTCAAGACAGGACAGGAGGAGGGTGGGTTGGGGGAAGAGACTGGATGAAGGTCACCATGTGGACGCCAGGGATTTCAGCGAAAGGCTTGGATGGTGAACAGGGGAGGCGATGACCGCGTGTGAAGGGGTGGGTGGGTGGTGGGTACGTGTGTGTGTGTGTGTGTGTGTGTGTGTGTGGGTAGGGTGTGGGGAGTGTGTGTGTTTGGGAGAGGGGGGACGGGGGGTGGGGGTAGGGTGAGGGGGATGTGTGGATGTGTGTGCAGGGGTGGAGGTGATGGTGGTGGTGATGGTGGTGGTGTGTGTGTGTGTGTGTGTGTGTGTGTGCCTGCGTGTGTGTGTGTGTGTGTGTGTGTGTAAGGAGGAGTGGTGGGGGGATGTGTGGGGCGGTCAGGACAGTAAAGGGTTAACGTCCTGTCGGTCACGGCGGTGTGGTTAATCAGTATTGACAGTCCCTCTGCTGCTGTGCCTTCCTTTGTAAGTGGTGTTCTGTGGCTGACATGTCTCAGGTTTTCCATACAGTGTCTGGTTTCTGTGCATCTGTGAGTCTCTCTCTCTCTCTCTCTCTCTCTCTCTCTCTCTATATATATATATATATATATATATATATATATTGTATTTGTATTTGTATTTCTTTTTATCACAACAGGTTTCTCTGTGTGAAATTCGGGCTGCTCTCCCCAGGGAGAGCACGTCGCTACACTACAGCGCCACCCTTTTTTTTTTCTTTTTTTTTTGGTATTTTTTCCTGCTTGCAGTTTTTATTTGTTTTTCCTATCGCAGTGGATTTTTCTACAGAATTTTGCCAGGAACAACCCTTTTGTTGCCGTGGGTTCTTTTACGTGCGCAAAGTGCATGCTGCACACGGGACCTCGGTTTATCGTCTCATCCGAAAGACTAGCGTCCAGACCACCACTCAAGGTCTAGTGGAGGGGGAGAAAATATCGGCGGCTGAGCCGTGATTCGAACCAGCGCGCTCAGATTCTCTCGCTTCCTAGGCGGACGCGTTACCTCTAGGCCATCACTCCATATATATATATATATATATATATATATATATATATATATATATATATATATATATATATATATACGTGTGTGTGTGTGTGTGTGTGTGTGTACAATACAACGTTATATTTGGATACGTATCAACTGAGAGAGAGAGAGAGAGAGAGAGAGAGAGAGAGGCTGCATGACAACATGAACAAGAAAAGTTTTGTCCAAAATGTACATGTCATGTATGGATTTGATGTAACTGAAACTGAACTGTGTCGAGTATTACACGAGAACTGCTTCCGAACTTCTTTTCCCCCCATCATCTACACTGTTCAGGTGGCATTACTTCCACGCCGCCCATTCCGAGTCCCCCCCACATACACGGCCACACCCGGGTTCGTCTGTCGCAGTCCCAGCGCCGGCAGTTCTCAGGGAACCATCGATGTTAGTCGCCAGCAGGCCACACACCAGAGGAGACCCTGCACTGCTGTTGAGTCACTTCGGTGGTGTTCAGTAGTGCCTGTTCTGATTTAACATACTTAGGAAACTGTAAACTAGACCCCATACTGATGACAATAATGGCTTTGTCGCGGAGCCAGACTGAGTGAGCGTCTCCCCCCCAGAGTAGAGACCGCCACCACGTCCCTCCAACGACAGTCCCCCACGAATCTGCTGACACTGAAGTCCTTGACAAGACTCACCCCAAGCACGGAAGTTGAGAGGTATCGAAACTGAAGTCACCACGAAATCAGGGCATGAAAGCCCACCGACTTTGGGACTTTTTTTTTTTCAAACCGAATATTCGGTCGGGAAGACTGGTTTCTCTGTGTCGCTGATTGAATGTTCGGTCACATGCCTGTCGCTATTTTTAGTTGGAAAACCCCCCAGCAGAAGAAGCTTCAGTATGCAGTAAGGAACCAGTCAGAGAGATGGACATGTCTACTGTAAATCATTCACGAGGAACAGCGGCCAGTCACGCTCTGTGCAAGTCATTCCTCCTGGGTGTTATTGTTAGTACCCTCCTTAGAAATTCTGACGAATACTTCACAGCATAGCGGACGACGCACCATCACTACTAAGCTGGTCCAAGCAAGCAGCCTGTTGAAAAAAAAAAAAAAAAAAAAAAAAAAAAAATCTTTGGTAACTTTGTAGCCCAAGAGGTTGCAGAAGTTTGACAGATTATAGAAGACGATGACTTTGGTGTTAAATGTGATAAAACATTTTTTTTTAAACCCAAACAAACCCAAACCGAAACAACAAAAATCCCAACACATTGCAGGTGGCTTGCTTGGCGAGAAAAAGAAAGAGGGGTGGGGGGGTGGGGTGGGGGGGGGGGGGGGGGGGGGGGGGGTAAGGGTGATGATTTGTTGCAGAGAGGGCGCGCACGTGTGTGTGTGTGTGTGTGTGTGTGTGTGTGTGTTTCCCTGGTAAACGTGTGTGTGTGTGTGTGTTTCCCTGGTAAACGTGTGTGTGTGTGTGTGTGTGTGTGTGTGTGTATTTCCCTGGTAAACGTGTGTGTGTGTGAGTGTGTGTGTGTGTGTCTACTTGGTAAACGTGTGTGTGTTTGTGTGTTTCCCTGGGAAACGTGTGTGTGTGTGTGTGTGTGTGTGTGTGTGTGTGTGTGTGTTTCCCTGGTAAACGTGTGTGTGTGTGTGTGTTTGTGTGTGTGTGTGTTT
>NC_134887.1:12824697-12827197 GCF_041734735.1 Babylonia areolata
CCCCATCACCCCTCCCCCTCCGCCCCCACCCCCCACATGATTCGTCTGATATCACTTCAAGTGAAAAGATGTTAAGACCGTAGCAATGAGAGAGAGAGGGGGGGGAGGGGGAGGGGAGAGAGGCAGAGGGAGAAGGAGAGAGAGAGGGAGAGAAAGGAAGTCACAAGAGGAAATCAACGCACATACAGAGAGAGCGAGAGAGAGAGAGAGAGAGAGAGAGAGTTGGGGTTGGGTGGGGGACAGACAGATAAAGAGAGGACAAACAAAAATAAAGATGGGAGAAAGACAGAGACAGACTGACAGATACAAACTGATCAAAATGTCAGAACTCTGCTCCATGTCTGCGAGGAGAAGCAGAGAATGGACATTAACTCTTTCTGGCCGTACGCCAAACTCCAAACACTTAGCCGATAATAGACAAACACACAGACAGAAAGTGAATGAACAGAGAACAACAGAGACAGACAGACAGACCAGGACATGTCAGACCATTGCTTTAACGCCCGTTAGAATAACGGAAACTTAAGCATTAGACTGGACGTTAACTCTTTTCTAGCCGGACGCCAAACCCCACACGCATAAAGTGCATTCCTGGCTTTGAAAGATTAATGAGACACAGGACGTTAAAAGGCAGTAGATGGCTATTGGACATTTCACTCCAAGCTTGAACATTCTTTTGCTGTTTTTTTCTGAAGCAGTGTGCCTGCACTGTTCGATTCAGGATCGGATGCACGCGATTACTGTTGACATGGGGTTCTGGATAGCTAATTGTCGTAAGGTTACCACAGTTTTGCACTGGTAAATTATGTATACCACATATTTCTGAATCTTAGTCATGGAATACTTTTTGAATTACTCGTTTCCATGTAACATTTTGCGAAGCACACACAATGAAGATTATGATGATAACACACACACACAAACACACACACACACACACACTATTGGGAGCGTGAAGAAAATGTCGTCATTACATCATGACGTAATTTGTGAATGGGACTAAATCACGAGTAGTAAAATGTTGTACACACTGCCAAGAAGCGAACCGCTAAGCCTAAATACTGGCTTTTTGAGATGGCAGCAAATTATGTGTCACAAAGTATGTGCTGTCAAGTCATGTGTCCACAGAGAGAAAGAGAGACAGAGAGGCAAACAGTCAACGCAGACAGAGAGGGAAAGAGGAACAGGGACACAGAAAGAGACACATAGAGACAGAGACAGGTAGAGAGAGAGACAAGGTGGCAGAGAGTAGTAGAGATCAGAGAGATGTGTATTCGATTATTTGATTCAAACATTTTCAGCTCCCATCACTCCCGCATGGTGGTGATGTCACCTGGTCACCTTTGATGGCGGGACATGGAAATTCTCCGTGTAACAGCTAGCCTTTTAATACATCCATTCGTTTTTGTTTTGTTTTTGTTTGTTTTTTTAACCCAGGCTCAAATCTACCTGTTGTGTAAATGACTCTTAGAGTTTGGTCTTCGAGCGAGGAGAAGCGCCATATACGTATTCATATCATCATCATCAAGTTGTTATGGACAGTAAAGGCTGGCCCAGAACGACCCGCCCCCAACCCTCTTTTCATCTTTCAATAGTTTGATTAAACTCACAGAAAGGGGGTAACTTCCAGCTCGAGAGAGGGAGGGAAGGGAGGGTGTGTGTGTGTGTGTGGGGGGGGGGGGTGAGGGGGGGGCGTGTAATCTTGACTAGCCACCAAAAATAACTCTGGGAGTCATTTGTAGCTGTCCCAGAAAGACCCCAGGGGTACAACTCCACCGGGGGGGGGGGGGGGGGGTTAGTTTTGAAGCGATTACACATTGAACAGGAGAGACAGAGAGAGGGAGAGAGCGAGAGACAGAGAGATAATGACAGAGAGAGAGGCAGACAAACTGTGAGAGAGAGAGAGAGAGAACGATGGAGAGAGACAGAGACAGAGACAATGACAGAGAGACAAAGAGAGAGGGAGACAGGCAGACAGACTCAGAGAGGGAGGCTGGCGGAGAGAGAGAGAGAGAGAGAGAGAGAGAGGGTGCCTCCTTCCTCCACGTGCAGACAGCTCATTACTCAATTTGCACAAGATCCTCAAGACCGCCCCCTCTCAGCGTCCATTCACACACAGGAAAACGAAGGCCGTTGCGACTGATTACCACCAACGAGCCACCAGCCGTAGTGAAGGTCATTTTGTGGGCACCGTTTGTCAACTGAATCCAAAGACTTAATGACCCGATTCCCAGACAGCAATTTCCCCCCTTGTGCGTGTCAGTCTGAAGAGTCATAAACCATGGGATTTTTTTTTTTATTGAGATTTTCTGTGCTTGCTGCACAAAGAGTTACTGACTGTTGACTGTGGTGTCTCCCTTTGTTTACAGGTGTGTGTGTGTGTGTGTGTGTGTGTTGGTGTGTGTGTGTGTGTGTGTGTTTGATAGAGAGAGAGAGAGAGAGAGAGAGAGCATGAGTGTGTGTGTGTGTGTGTGTGTGTGTGTGTGTGTGTGTGTGTGTG
>NC_134887.1:12832197-12834697 GCF_041734735.1 Babylonia areolata
TTTTCCCAGTATCATTCCTGTCCACCTTTCCCAAGGCTGTGTCTGCCAGTGTCTCTTTGCTGCACGTGCAGACAGCTCATTACTCAATTTGCACAAGATCCTCAAGACCGCCCCCTCTCAGCCTCCATTCACACACAGGAAAACGAAGGCTGTTGCGATTGATTACCACCAACGAGCCACCAGCCGTAGTGAAGGTCAATTTGTGGGCACCGTTTGTCAACTGGACCAAAAGACTTAATGACCCAATTCCCAGACAGCAATTTCCCCCCTTGTGCGTGTCAGTCTGGAAGAGTCATAAACCATGGGATTTTCTTCATTGAGGTTTACTGTGCTTGCTGCACAAAGAGTTACTGACTGTTGACTGTTGTGTCTCCCTTTGTTTACAGGCGGGTGTGTGTGTGTGCGTGTGTGTGTGTGTGTGTGTGTGTACGCAGTCTCACTCAATTATTCACACACATACAAGTGCATGCAGACACGTAGAAAAACACACACCACACATACATACATACATATACCACACACACACACACACACACTCACACACACACACACACACACACACACACACACACACACACACACCCTCTTTCTCTCTCTCTCTCTGTATCTATCTATCTATCTAGCCTTGTGTACGTTTCTTTATGTATATTATGTTTGCAACGGGTCACAGGCCTATACGCAATTAAAACATTTGTTCTTGTTCTATCTATCTATCTAACACACACACACACACACACACACACACACACACACACACACAATGCACAGCGAGTATGAAAACAAATCCCAAAACATACCCTGGCAAAGGGGCTTACTCTTTTCCCAGTATCATTCCTGTCCACCTTTCCCAAGGCCGTGTCTGCCAGTGTCTCTTTGCTGCACGTGCAGACAGCTCATTACTCAATTTGCACAAGATCCTCAAGACCGCTCCCTCTCTCAGCGTCCATTCACAAACACGAAAACGGAGGCCTTTGCGATTGATTACCACCAACGAGCCACCAGCCGTAGTGAAGGTCATTTTGTGGGCACCGTTTGTCAACCGAACCCAAAGACTGAATGACCCGATTCCCAGACAGCAATTTCCCCCCTTGTGCGTGTCAGTCGGAAGAGTCATAAACCATGGGATTTTCTTCATTGAGGTTTACTGTGGTTACTGCACAAAGAGTTACTGACTGTTGACTGTGGTGTCTCCCTTTGTTTACAGGTGTGTGTGCGTGTGTGGGTGTGTGTGTGTTGGTGTGTGTGTGTGTGTGTGTGTGTGTGTGTGTGTGTGCTTGTGTGTGTATGTGTGTGTGTTTGAGGAAGAGAGAGAGAGAGAGAAAGAGAGAGAGACCGTGTGTGTGCGTATATGTGTATGTATGTGTGTGAGTGTGTGTGTGTGTGTGTGTGTGTGTGTGTGTGTGGTGTATGTATGTATGTATGTGTTGTGTGTGTTTTTCTACATTTCTACATGCGCTAATAATTCATGTGTGTGAATGATTGAGTGAGACTGTGTACATACATACCCCCCCCCCCCTCCACACACACACACACAACGCACAGCTAGTATGAAAACGAATCCCAAAACAGACAGCAATTTCTCAGACAGCAATTTCCCCCTTTGCGCGTGTCAGTTGGGAAAGTCATAAACCATGGACTTTTTCTTCATTGCAGTTTGCCCATACTTGCTGACTGTTGACTGTGGTGTGTGTGTGTGTGTGTGTGTGTGTGTGTGTGTGTGTGTGTGTGTGTGTGTGTGTGTGTGTGTGTGTGTGTGCACGTTCGCTGACGCAGTCCATATTTATTCCTGTATTATCTTAATCGTATGTCTTCTACGTTATCTTTCATTTTCATTTTATTCTAATATATTTACTTATTTGTTTATTCATTTTCTTTCAGTCAGTTCATGTTACTATTCATACAACGACCGGCGCAATAGCCGACTGGTTAAAGCGTTGGACTTTCAGTCTGAGGGTCCCGGGTTCGAATCACGGTAACGGCGCCTGGTAGGTAAAGGGTGGAGATTTTTCCTATCTCCCAGGTCAACATATGTGCAGACCTGCTAGTGCTTGAACCCCCATCATGTGTATACGCACGCAGAGGATGGGATACACACGTTAAAGATCCTGTAGCCCATGTCAGTGTTCGGTGGGTTATGGAGACACGAAAATACCCAGCATGCATGAACCACGACAGTCATCGATGTTGGTCGTTTAACTCACTCAGTACGGTCAGTCCTCTCTTCTCCTCTACACAGACCCTTCGGATGTCCAGTGGGTGTCTGAATGACCCAACCTTTAGCTTCCGTCGTCAGAATTGTGGTATTCTTTGTCAACATTCACCTCTTCAGTATAAGAGCCTTCCGCTTGCAATATTTTGATGATGGTAATTGGGGTGAAACGCTGTTAACGTCATCTCTTTCGCCGTTCGTATGAAGAGAGTTAACGGAATGAAAAAACCTGGAGAAGACCCACAAGGTCTGACCAGCTTGTTGGGTACATGCTCATTATTTCATACATTT
>NC_134887.1:12839697-12842197 GCF_041734735.1 Babylonia areolata
TCTCCTCTGAGTACCATTGTGTTTTTTGCTCCTACTATGATGAGATCGCAGCAGCTCACCCTACTCCCTACCCCTCCCCCCCCCCCCCCCCCCCCCCCCCCAACCCTGCTTACCCCTACGTACATGAGCTTGGAAACCAAACCAGATTCTTCTTGTAATTCGTTGTCTAATGAGAGAGAGACACCCGAACCTACATCTGAAGCTTATCAGGCTTTAACTCTCTCCATACGAACGGCGACAGAGACGCCGTTAACAGCGTTTCACCCCAATTACCACCATCAAAATATTGCAAGCGGAAGGCTCTTGTACTGAAGAGGTGAATGTTGACAAAGATACCACAATTCTGACGACGGAAGCTAAAGGTTGGGTCATTGAGACACCCACTGGACATCCGAGGGGTCTGTGTAGAGGAGAAGAGAGGACTGGCCGTACTGAGTGAGTTAACTCTTTCACTGCCAAGTGTCTGTGTGAAAAACACTCCCCAGCGCCAGATATTTTAGAAACGATGCTGTCAGGTACAGGCTTCGTTTCATGTCAAAACTACAACAAAGTGGACTTGTTCACTTCAAACACAGCCAATGGGCAAAGGTTAGTCGTTGTTCATTTGGTGGGAAACTGGCTGCAGCTGTCAAGTTTTGTTACAATGTCATCAACATTACCCTTTAACTCTCTCCATACGAATGGCGAAAGAGACGATGTTAACAGCGCTTCACCCCAATTACCATCATCAAAATATTGCAAGCGAAGGCTCTTGTACTGAAGACGTGAATGTTGACAAAGAATACCACAATTCTGACGATGGAAGCTAAATGTTGGGTCATTCAGACACCCACTGGACATCCGAGGGGTCTGTGTAGAGGAGAAGAGAGGACTGGCCGTACTGAGTGAGTTAATGTTGACAAAAGTCGCCTATGGTGGTGAAAGAGTTAAACTCCTCCGATCTGATGAGACACAAGGATTCGCCTCTTTCATTTCTTTCGCTTTGTCAAAATCCTGTTCTCAGTTGTCGTTTTTTTTCAGGTCTGGATTGAATCTTTTCATCTTTCCAGATTTGCTACCCTCCCTTCGTCTGTCTACAGTTTCTCTTAGCTATCTGTCTTCGTGTTCAATCAGTTTTGTGTTTTATCCTTTTGTTTCAGACCTACGCTTATCCGAGTGCTTAAAGCATTGGACTTTCAATCTGAGCATCCCGGTTTCGAATCACGGTAACGGCGCCTGGTGGGTAAAGGGTGGAGATTTTTCCGATCTCCCAGGTCAACATATGTGCAGACCTGCTCACGTGCCTGAACCCCCTTCGTGTGAAAACGCAAGCAGAAAATCAAATATGCACGTTAAAGATCCTTTAATCCATGTCAGTGCTCGGTGGGTTATGGAAACAAGAACATACCCAGCATGCACACCCCCCGAAAGTGGAGTATGGCTGCCTACATGGCGGTGGGAAAAAACGGTCAAACACGTGGGGGCCTGCTCGTGTGCATGCAGGTGAATGAGTTGCAGCTCATGAACGAAGAAGAAGAAGACCTATGCTTCCGTGTCAATTTCGGGGATGTGAACACACCATTGGTTTGTCTCCGCATGAAATTCAGCACTGCATGGACACAATTTGATTATGAAAAAGTGAAAGAGAAAAGGAAAAGAAAGATAGATACCCCCTCCCCTCCCTCCTCCCCGCCTGGCTGTGCTGCTTCCTCCTTTGTGTCTGTCTCTCTTTGTTGCTCTCTGCCTATGTCTGTCAATTGCTTTCTGTCTGTCTCTCTTTGTCTCTCTTTCCTATGTATGTCAATCTTTTTGTCTATCTCTCTTTGTCTCTCTCTGCCTGCCTGTCAGTCTCTTTCTCTCTGTCTGTCTGTCTGTATATATATATATATCTCCCTCCTATTTCTGTCAGTCTCTTTCTGCCTGTCTGTCTGTCTATCTCTCTTTGTCTTTCTCATCCTGTCTGTCCATCTCTGTCTGTCTATCTCTCTTCCCCCCATCCCAGCCCTCTCTCTCTCTCTATTGCACACACACACACACACACACACAAACACACACACACACACACACACACACACACCTCAAAGCACCATAACTTGGGGCTTGCATCAGACAGGTCAATCCAACATTTCAGAGCTGAACAGTGCCGTGAATACAATACATCAACAATGGACGTGTCACAGGTTTGCACGTCAGGGGAGATAAGATAAACTCCTGGAAGCTGCAAGGTGGTGTCAACGCTGAATGACGGCACACTGTCTCCCTCTCTGTCTGCCGGCGTGAGGCCTTGAAGAGCCAGCCGGTCAGGATGGAGGTGTGATAGAACCCCCGCACCTCCTCTCTAGGGGAGGAGTTGGTGGAGACATACGGCGGGTCGTTTTCACACGTGGGGGATGGAGTGTATGTAAATAAGGGGGGAACTGGCTGTGGTTGCTTTCTCTCTTGTCTGTGTGTGTGTGTGTGTGTGTGTGTGTGTGTGTGTGTGTGTGTGTGTGTGTGTGTGTGTGTCTGTCTTTGTCTCTCT
>NC_134887.1:12864697-12867197 GCF_041734735.1 Babylonia areolata
TAAACTGAATTGTTAAAAAAAAAAAAAAAATTCTCACACAGGGAACCAGGATCAATGAGACAAAATCGATACCCAGCTGTCACTACAACCACCTGCAGAAACATCTCCAGAACACAGACACCACCCCTTACCATAATGACGTCAAATTACTGTCAGAACATCCACCGTTCACGGCCAGACAGCGAGAGTGTGTCACAGTGACGTCAGAAAATGTACTTCTCCACGCCGTCACCACAGTCGTAATCACACTTCTGGCGGCCAGGTTCCTTCACGAGGAGACAGTGCGTGAACCTGGTGACCTATGCAAATTGAGTCGCGTGCTGTCGGCGCGTGGAGGAAATACTGTCTGTGGAAAAGGGAAAACGGGGATGGAGTGGTGGTTGTTTTGAAGAGTTAGAGTCTTTGTGAGATTTGATCAAAGGTGTGGAGGTAAAGTACTTTAACTCTCTCCATACCAACGGCGAAAGAGACGACGTTAACAACGTTTCACCCCAATTACCATCATCAAAATATTGCAAGTGGAAGGCTCTTATACTGAAGAGGTGAATGTTGACAAAGAATACCACAGTTCTGACGACGGAAGCTAAAGGTTGGGTCATTGAGACACCCACTGGACATCCGAGGTGTCTGTGTAGAGGAGAAGAGAGGACTCGGCCGTACTGAGTGAGTTAAGCTGGCTCGACAAAGCCAGTGACAACTGATGAAGTGAGTTCAGCTCTTGTACTTTACACAAGCAAAAATACAACGTGAAATGTCACTTCAGAACCCCCGATTTACGTGAGGCTCTTACATGCTCAAATATACACACAGGCAAATTTTTTTTTATTACTTGGCTTGAATAATTACTTGGCTTCAATAGAAGGCACTTAAACTACATGTGTATTGTAAGCATATCTGTTCTTTTTTGCCTGCACTCTGTCAACATGAATACGTACATACATGAATGTATACATGCACATGGACACACACACACACACACACACACACACACACACACACACACACACACAAACGGAGTGAAAGATGGGGGAAGGAATAAAAGATCTCTCACACTAAAGGTCAAATTGATTGATAGATAAATGAATAAATAGAGAAATAAACAAATAAATAAATGATAAATAAATAAATAAATAGATAGATGAATAAATGAATGGATAGATAAATAAATAGCACTAACACCTGCAGCAATGAGAAAATACTGTAAAATGTCAAATTTTGTGTCCAGCCCATGCGACATAGTGATATTAGAAAATTAACTCCTTTGACCCTACTATGGCAGTTATCATCATTCTCATTTACGGGTGAAGACCTCATACATGTGGAGACGATTGTCGTATCTATGACATATTCATATTCACGTGCTGTTTGAGAGGGAGGAAATGAAAAGCATAGGAATCTCTTGAAGACTCTGATGACATTTAGAACGTGACCAATAATTTTCATTTCTATTTGAACGAAGTGAAATGTTCTGCTGACAACTGTTGTTCAGATACCTGAGTTTTCGTTTTACAATGTGCCCACGTTTTTTTTGCCTCGGGATGTTCGCCAGTGTGGTGCCAAGAGTGATATGTGAATGCGAAACAGACACAAAGAAAAGTTCTGACCTCGATTGTCAATTTCAACATTTGACAGGTCCAGGAACTGGACATGCATCTCTTCGTATTTGATTGTTAATAGTATTGCCGTTGTTTTGAACGCGTTCCATTAGCATCAAGGACAGTGTGATATGGATTTTGCCACAGCAGGTTTTTTGGGGTTTTTTTTTTTGTTTTTGTTTTGTTTTTCAGGATTTATTTTCGTTTTTGACTCACTTGTGTAAACAAAGTGAGTCTATGTTTTAATCCGGTGTTCGGTTGTGTGTGTGTGTGTGTGTGTGTGTGTGTGTGTCTGTGTGTCCGTGGTAAACTTTAACATTGACATTTTCTCTGCAAATACTTTGTCAGTTGACACCAAATTTGGCATAAAAATAGGAAAAATTCAGTTCTTTCCAGTCATCTTGTTTAAAACAATATTGCACCTCTGGGATGGGCACAAAAAAATAAAAAAAGAAGCCTAATTATATGCAAACTGCATTTACTGTTATATTTATATTTTTTGTATTCTCTAAACTTGGCACTTTGACCTCTTATTCTGACACAACAACAAGAGCAGTCATTATTATCAATTTTTTTGTTCAAACAGGAACTTCTTTTGCTAAGCACGGAAATTTTTATTTATTTTGCAAACGTTTTGGTGCAGATAGTGAAAAAGGGAAATTACTCTGTAATTAATGCTAGGGGACATAATTTATCACAAGTGAGTCTTGAAGGCCTGGCCTCTCTTGTTTCCTTTGTTTTTCCCCCACTTATTTCTTTTCAATCTTTCTGCGTTTCTTTTCTCGTTTTCAGGTTTTCTTTTCTTTCTTTTTTTTTCTTTCTTTTGTTCTTTAACTTGCGTGTGTGTGGATCATGTCTTTGCATTCATTGATTTTCGATCAGAACTGTAGAAAAGACGTTGATGG
>NC_134887.1:12877197-12884697 GCF_041734735.1 Babylonia areolata
AACTGGAAAACAATATCGATAACTGCAGGTGTTCTGTCTCTGTCTCTCTCTCTCTCTCTCTCTCTCTCTCTCTCTCTCTCTCTCTCTCTCTTCCAGGCCTATAACATGCTCTTACCTTAAAAAAACAAAAACAAAAAAAACTTCAACACTTTTGTGTGTACAATTCGCAATGCGTTATATACACGCGGATTTTTAGGGTGGTCTGTGAAGGACAGTGCTTCAATTACATTGAATTTTTTTTTTTTTTACCAGGGAATTCAAACAAAGGCTTATAGGTTGCTATGCTCAAAGCTGGCATGATTCGTTGAAGTCCCACGGTTTCTATCATGGTTTACAATGTTACGATCAGCCCTTACTTATATCTTATTAAGAGTGTTGACAGCGTAAATAATTTTCAATATCTAGAACTGGTGTGTCACCCCCAAATTCACTTTTTTTTTTTTTTTTATACAATATAAAGCTAGCCTAGGCAGAAAGAAATATTGTCTTTTCTGCAAGTATATGCTAGAAACAGAACTGTTTGCTTACATATCTTTCGTATACTGAAACAAGAAGTTGATTTATCTAACCGCAGTATTTTCGAAATCCATCTATGTTTGTTTAAATTCTGCTACAAATGAATCTTCCCGAAAGACCAATTTAGTCAACAGTGGTTTACTACTGACTTGGACTTGTTGCTTTTGGGCGGATAATTAAACATTGTTTAAAAGCAAAATGTCGATGGAACATTATCCTGAAATACTCCCAGAAAAATCTGCTCTCACTTTTGTATGTTTTTGAACGCTAAATCACAGACTGTCTGTTCGTAGAGGGAAAGAGTTGGGAGTGTACAAAACGAAATTATGTTTAAATTGTAAGTCTTGGAACTAGTAGGTGAGTATCATGATATTTCTGAGTTTTTGTTGTTGTTGTTGTTGTTGTTTTATTCTGACGGATACCGAAGTAAACATAATTATGACTTTTGTTACCTTCAAACATTTAAATGTGCAAGATTTCTACTTGTTTTTTTTTATGTTTGTAGTAAGCCTCGCCTTACAAAACTGATAACTTTCTCCAGAGTAATTATGAATTGGTTTTTGTTGTTGTTGTTGTTTTTGTTTTTTTCATTTTGATTTTAGTAGGGCATACTATTGTAGTTGTGTGTTCTTTTATAAAACACATCACTGGACGTTGTTCTCTTCTTTCCAGCTGTTTTCATTGGCGTTTTGTGTTTGGCTATTTTGATGGTTGCCGTTCGGAAATTGATCAGTAGTTTTTCATTTTAGTGGAGTGATGGCCTAGAGATAACGCGTCCGCTTAGGAAGCGAGAGAATGTGAGCGCGCTGGTTCGAATCACGGCTCAGCCGGCGATATTTTCTCCCCCTCCACTAGACCTTGAGTGGTGGTCTGGACGCTAGTCATTCGGATGAGACGATAAACCGAGGTCCCGTGTGCAGCATGCACTTAGCGCACGTAAAAGAACCCACGGCAACAAAAGGGTTGTTCCTGGCAAAATTCTGTAGAAAAATCCACTTCGATAGGAAAAAGAAATAAAACTGCACGCACGAAAAAATACAAAAAAATGGGTGGCGCTGTAGTGTAGCGACGCGCTCTCCCTGGGGAGAGCAGCCCGAATTTCACACAGAGAAATCTGTTGTGATAAAAAGAGAAATACAATACAATACAATACAATACAATACAATACATGTATTCCCTTTTTTGGTAACAAATTCTCCTTGTGTCGTCTTGGAACAAAGCCAGTCACAATTAAAAGCTCGGCATATGAAAGGATTGTATTCACTCCTTTGGTCTTGACGCGAGAACAGAAATTGTGTCGTGTTCATAGACTATTAATTGGTTTATCTGTTACAGGAACGTTAATCGAATGCTCTATTATTATGCAGTTGAACGTATTGTGCATTTATATACACACATTATTCAACATATTCTGCATACAGGCAAGCTGTACGCACACACATTATACAAAGGTAACGATTGAGAGTGAACATTCAAATATAAAACGTTATCCGTCTTTTTAGAATGCTCACAGAGAGGGAAGCGTGTATGAATGGCCAAGTAATGTATTTTCTTGTTTGTTTATTTGTTTGTTTGTTCTTGTTGTGTTTTTCGGTCAAATGATAGAAGTGAAGAAGGAAAGCCACACAAAGAGCATACACACACACACACACACACACACACACACACACACACACACACACACACACACACACACACACACACACACACACACACACACACACACACACACACATACACACACACGCACACACAGATAACGATAACGATGTTTTATTCAGATTAAGGCCAAAGCCCCTTACTGAAGGGGGTCATACAAGAAAATAAATAAGGAAAATGACTTGACACGATAAACCAACATCACAAATCAACCAAAAGTAGCTAATACAATACTCAACAACATTCACAAAATAACAATTCGAAGTCTCTTCAATGCCTCATATAAGTATATGGCCACGTTTTGTTGGGTAAGCTCATGTTTTGACGACATGAGCAGATTAAATCTAAAAGCACAGGGATCTTTATAATATTTAGGTTGAATTAATCTTTGTCTTACGTCACACACACAAAGAAAAAAAAAGAAAAGACGAGGAAAAACAAGCAAAACAGCCTTCAAGTGCCAGTCCCGTGGACCTGCATGCAGCTGATGCCACGTACACAAGAAAAGACATTGTGTCGCTAATATTTATTCATGTGATTATCGAAAGCGTTTACGTGTTAGAGAGAGAGAGAGAGGATTCAGACACTTCAGACATTTAATGACATTGGCCTGACTACAGCCCTTATGTCAAGGGGACATAATTCTCAATTGCGAGAGAGACACAGAGAGAGAATGAACGAACGAACGAACGAACGAACGAACTAATGAAGGGCATTGAGATAAGCACGATAACAAGAATGCTTTTTTCCGACCTAGCCCTGGGGTACAAAATTAAGAAAGAAATTCACAAGAAAACAATAAACAGAGAAAACTGAAATAAGAAAAGAGGAAAAGAGAGAGATGTGAGGTATGAGAGTGAAGAGAGTAAAGAAGAAAAGGTGAAATATGAGAGAGAGAGAAAGAGACAGACAGACAGACAGAGACAGAGACAGGAACAACCCTTTTGTTGTCGTTGGTTCCTTTACATGCACTAAGTGCATGCTGCACACGGGACCTCGGTTTATCGTCTCATCCGAATGACTAGCGTCCAGACCACCACTCAAGGTATAGTGGAGGGGGAGAAAATATTGGCGGTTGAGCCGTGATTCGAACCAGCGTGCTCAGATTCTCTCGCTTCCAAGGCGGACGCGTTACCTCTAGGGACAGAGAAGGACACAAAGAGTGAAAGACAAACAGACAAATAGACACACGCGCGCACAGAGAGAGAGAGAGAGAGAGAGAGAGAGAGAGAGAGAGAGAGAGACAGAGACAGAGACAGAGACAGAGAGAGAGAGAGAGAGAGAAACCGAGACAGAGAGGGAGAGCGATGTAACACCTGTGGTTATCGATATATTTTTTTTCCAGTTCATTGTTTCGAATACAGAGCAACGTGTGTGCTGCGTCATCGCATTGACAGACTGGGCAGGTGTGTTCCCCACCCTAACACGGACATTGTAGCGAGACACACAGAGATAGCGTTGATAGGTCCTGTTGTCACGGCCCAGTCCAAAGTATTGACACACATTCTTTCACAACATCTGGTTTGTTCTGACCAGTTAACACACACACACACACACACACACACACACACACACACACACACACACACACAAACAAATAAAACGAAACAAAAACTCTTAGGTCTTTGGCGTCTGTGATAAAAAAAACACCAAAAAAAACCCCAACAACAACAACAACAACAACAACAAAAAACAAATAAGAAAACAAGCGGAATAACAAAAAAACCAAAACAACAACAACAACAACAAAAAACAGCAGGTTACAAGTAGGTTTGAGTTTTATTGATTTTCATGTACCACGCGAAATAATGATGACACTGAAGCCTGTGACGTCATGATACATGGCAAATTTTGATTGGTCGTCAAGGATGACGTGGGAAGGGGACTGCATGCTTAAATAGTCTCTAGGACCCACTGAAATGTTGCTTCGGGTCTCACTGTTACAGGCAAGTTCTCCGGCTGTTTGTGGTAAGAATCTTCTTCTTTCGTATCACGCTGTCTATTTTCATTGAAACTTAAAGGTCTAAATACTTATTGTTTGATTACAATAATGCTAACGCTAGTTTACTGAAACAGAATATATTTGTATATTGAGATGGAATGATAGTTTTGTTTTATCTCGCCATTGCAATTCGTATTCTTATTCTCATTTATTTATTTATTTATTTATTTATTGAGACATCTTTGTATAGCACGTATTCTTGAAGCTCTATGCGCTGTGTTGATGGAGTCTCCCGTCGGACCGACGGATGAGTAGGCAGGCAGGCTTATCTGTCGGTGTATGTCCTCATGGGAGAAGAGGCCGATTCTGGATGCGCAGCACTTCCCACAGATGTTGCAAGGGAAAATGTCTCCAGAAGTTGAGCCCTGATTCCTTCGCTCACGCTTCTTCTTCTTAATGGCCAGCGTTCTCTTGTTTTCAAACGTCTTCATGCCACAAGAGCACAGCATCCTCCAGCGAGAGCGTTCAAGGGCATCAGTTTCCCAGGAAGCAATGTCTATGTCACAGGCTTTGAGGTTTGTCTACAAGGTGCCCCCCCGCCCCCTCCCCCCCCGCCCTCCCTCACCAACCTCCCCATGAACTGTTTTCCTTGAAGGATCGTTTTAGTTAAAAGCCACTGGATCTTGCTTGGTGGCCATTTCAGCGTCTATTTCTTTTCTTGACTAATGTCAGCAGATTTTCGTGAGGTCCAATATACATACAGCCTGATGGTTCGGCGTACTTGTTCGTCGGGACACGATCAGTGTATCTGATTATGAAGTGATCACCTAGAGGTAACGCGTCAGCCTAGGAAGCGAGAGAATCTGAGCGCGCTGGTTTAAATCACGGCTCAGCCCCCGATATTTTCTCCACCTCCACTAGACCTTGAGTGGTGGTCTGGACGCTAGTCATTCGGATGAGACGATAAACCGAGGTCCCGTGTGCAGCATGCGCTTAGCGCACGTAAAAGAACCCACAGCAACAAAAGGGTTGTTCCTGGCAAAATTCTGTAGAAAATCCACTTCGATAGGAAAAACAAATAAAACTGCACGCAGGAAGAAAAAAAAGAAAAAAAAAAAGGTGGCGCTGTAGTGTAGCGACGCGCTCTCCCTGGGGAGAGCAGCCCGAATTTCACACAGAGAAATAATTTTGTGATAAAAAGAAATACAAATACAAATATTCAGTATATTGCGACACCACCTCATTTCCACAGTTTAAATTCTCCTTTTCCATATCCGCCATGAGTGTCTGTGTTTCGCGATCTGTGTTCATCTCCTCAGAGAAAGAATTTCAGGGTGAGAGGTTAGATACTAACACAAGTTTCAAGTTCCAAGTTTTAATTATCCTTTCACTCCTATTGGGGTATGGAGGATTGCTGCAAAATAATCTTTTCATGCCCAGAACAAACATTTCCAAATACACAACAATGTCACATAAACGTTGAGAAAACACAAATGTCTTTTAACTCCAAAAGTAAAGCTAGGCAACATTTGAAAATCTGATCGTCTTACTTAAAGCTAAAATGACTTTTTTGCCTCCTTTGAGCATATTACAAACTTATAAACCGATTTTGGAGACAAATATTTTTAAAAACATATCTATTTCGTAACTGATCATAACTGGGACATTCCATTATAAAATGAAACACATCCCCAATCACAGAAATGTTACAAACCCTACAAAGCCGTAATTCACATGGTATGACTTTGAGTCTCCCTGTTTCTATTTCCAGCTTTTGATTAATACTTCGAAATCTGAAGAAGCTGATAACGTAATTATCAGGCATCTGACATATATTTTTCTCTACCAAATACACTTGTGAAATTTCGATAAAACAAACATCACTACTCGCCTCTAGAGCATGTCTCCATAGATTTTGAAAACTGACTCTCAAAGCAATGTTGACATTCTTGCAGTATAAACATCTGTCTCTCTCTCTTCTCTCTCTTTCTCTCTTTCACTTTCTCTCTCTCTCTCTCTCTCTTCCAAGCGGGCGTTCTGTCCACCACTGGGGCAGGGAAACCTTTATCCTTAGCTCATTGCAAATCTTAGTGCCCAAACCCGGGCAGTACTCAGGCAACGAATTCCAATTCACCAATCTGATCTTTCGAACGTTCAGATAAGTTCTAGCAAAAAGGTACGGGACTACTACCTTGACAAATTTCATGGCAAATTACTGATGATGTTTAACCTCAGTACTGGCGATTTTCTGTACACTTTGTTGCTAGTTTTGTGGATGACCAAAGCTGGGAAGTATCGTTTCTCAACTCGGCAAGTATTGGTTCCCAGATGTGTACTTAAAAAAAAAAACAATTCAGACGATGGTAAGTACGACGATAGCTGTAAATATTGACAGGTGAGGCAATATGAGAATAATTCATACGAACTGTCAATCTTTTAACTCACTCAGTACGGCCAGTCCTCTCTTCTCCTCTACACAGACCCCTCGGATGTCCAGTGGGTGTCTGAATGACCCAACTTTTAGCTTCCGTCGTCAGACTTGTGGTATTCTTTGTCAACATTCACCTCTTCAGTATAAGAGCCTTCCGCTTGCACTATTTTGATGATGGTAATTGGGGTGAAACGCTGTTAACGTCGTCTCTTTCGCCGTTCGTATGGAAAGAGTTAATTCTCCAATCATCTAACACTTCCTGGGGAAACCTCCAAGGCTGTTGCTCGGGTCGTAATCATCGCAGCACTGACAGGGTTCATTCCCTTTGACTTCCTGTTGCAGGTGTCGCATCTCGCAAGACGTAAGGATGGCAATGAAAGCTCTGGTTCTGTGCGGTCTCTTCTGCCTTTTCTTTGGACAGGTCATGTCGACTCTGTCCGGTAAGTGTCGCGCTTGCTTCGTTGTTTCCTTTCCTAAGAAAAGAAGTTACTCACTACTCCTTAGAATTTCTCTCTCTGTCTCTGTCTGTCTCTCTGTCTCTCTGTCTCTGTCTCTCTCTCTCTCTCTCTGTCTCTGTCTCTCTCTCTCTCTCTCTCTCTCTCTCTCTTCCCCCCTTTCAAATCTCTCTGTCTTTCTCACTCACACTCTCTCTTTCTCTTCCCCATTAGTGTGTGTGTGTGTGTGTGTGTGTGTGTGTTTCTCTCTCTCTCTCTCTCTCTATATATATATATATATATATATCCCTCTCTCTATGCCCCTTTCAAGTCAGTAAACCATTTGTCTTGTCTTGTCTATGCCTCTCTCTCTCTCTCTCTCTCTCTCTCTCTCTCTCTCACTCCCTCTCTCTTTCTCCTTCTCTACCCATCTGTCTCTCAGTCTCTGTATGTCATGCTCGAAAGTAGTATTCCATGCACACGTAAAGTCTGTCATGAATCATTCATCCACTCTTTTG
>NC_134887.1:12889697-12899697 GCF_041734735.1 Babylonia areolata
CTGTCGTCACAAAATGAACGTCATTGAGGTCCGTGCTGCCTGACAAACTGTCGTCACAAAATGAACGTCATTGAGGTCCGTGCTGCCTGACAAACTGTCGTCACAAAATGAACGTCATTCAGGTCCGTGCTGCCTGAAAAACTGTCATCAGAAAATGAACGTCATTGAGCTCCGTGCGGCCTGACAAATTGTCGTCACAAAATGAACGTCATTCAGGTCTGTGCAGCCTGACAAACTGTCGTCACAAAATAAACGTCATTGAGGTCCGTGCGGGCTGACAAACTGTCGTCACAAAATGAACGTCATTGAGGTCCGTGCTGTCGTCAGAAAATGAACGTCAATCAGCTCCGTGCGGGCTGACAAACTGTCGTCACAAAATGAACGTCATTGTGGTCCGTGCTGCCTGACAAACTGTCGTCACAAAATGAACGTCATTGAGGTCCGTGCTGCCTGACAAACTGTCGTCACAAAATGAACGTCATTCAGGTCCGTGCTGCCTGACAAACTGTCGTCAGAAAATGAACGTTATTGAGGTCCGTGCTGCCTGACAAACTGTCGTCACAAAATGAACGTCATTGAGGTCCGTGCGGGCTGACAAACTGTCGTCACAAAATGAACGTCATTTAAGTTCGTGCGGCCTGACAAACTCGTTACAAAATGAACGTCATTGAGGTCCGTGCGGCCTGATAAACTGTCGTCACAAAATGAACGTCATTTAGGTCCGTGCTGCCTGACAAACTGTCGTCACAAAATGAACGTCATTGAGGTCCGTGCGGCCTGACAAACTGTCGTCACAAATGAACGTTATTGAGGTCCGTGCGGGCTGACAAACTGTCGTCACAAAATGAACGTCATTGAGGTCCATGCTGCCTGACAAACTGTCGCCACAAAATTAACGTCATTGAGGTCCGTGCGGCCTGACAAACTGTCGTCACAAAATGAACGTCATTGAGGTCCGTACGGGCTGACAAACTGTCGTCACAAAATGAACGTCACTGAGGTCCGTGCGGCCTGACAAACTGTCGTCACAAAATGAACGTCATTGAGGTCTGTGCAGCCTGACAAACTGTCGTCACAAAATAAACGTCATTGAGGTCCGTGCGGGCTGACAAACTGTCGTCACAAAATGAACGTCATTGAGGTCCGTGCGGCCTGACAAACTGTCGTCACAAAATGAACGTCATTGAGGTCCGTGCGGGCTGACAAACTGTCGTCACAAAATGAACGTCATTGAGGTCCGTGCTGTCGTCAGAAAATGAACGTCAATCAGCTCCGTGCGGGCTGACAAACTGTCGTCACAAAATGAACGTCATTGTGGTCCGTGCGGGCTGACAAACTGTCGTCAGAAAATGAACGTCATTGTGGTCCGTGCGGCCTGATAAACTGTCTTTACAAAATGAACGTCACTGAGGTCCGTGCGGCCTGACAAATTGTCGTCACAAAATGAACGTTATTGAGGTCCGTGCTGCCTGACAAACTGTCGTCACAAAATGAACGTCATTCAGGTCCGTGCGGCCTGGCAAACTGTCGTCACAAAATGAACGTCATTCAGGTCCGTGCTGCCTTATAACTGTCGTCACAAAATGAACGTCATTGAGGTCCGTGCGGCCTGGCAAACTGTCGTCACAAAATGAACGTCATTGAGGTCTGTGCAGACAGACAAAATATCGTCACAAAATGAACGTCACTGAGGTCCGTGCGGCCTGACAAACTGTCGTCACAAAATGAACGTCATTGAGGTCCGTGCGGGCTGACTGACAAACTGTCGTCACAAAATGAACGTCATTGAGGTCTGTGCAGACAGACAAAATATCGTCACAAAATGAACGTCACTGAGGTCCGTGCGGCCTGACAAACTGTCGTCACAAAATGAACGTCACTGAGGTCCGTGCAGCCTGACAAACTGTCGTCACAAAATGAACGTCATTGAGGTCCGTGCGGCCTGACAAACTGTCGTCACAAAATGAACGTCATTGAGGTCCGTGCGGGCTGACTGACAAACTGTCGTCACAAAATGAACGTCATTGAGGTCCGTGCGGGCTGACAAACTGTCGTCACAAAATGAACGTCATTGAGGTCCGTGCGGCCTGACAAACTGTCGTCACAAAATGAACGTCATTGAGGTCCGTGCGGCCTGACAAACTGTCGTCACAAAATGAACGTCATTGAGGTCCGTGCGGGCTGACAAACTGTCGTCACAAAATGAAGTTGATGATTTTTTTTTTTTTTTTTAATCACAACAGATTTCTCTGTGTGAAATTCGGGCTGCTCACCCTAGGGAGAGTGCGTCGCTGCTCGACAGCGCCACCCTTTCTTTTCTTTATTTTTTTCCTGCGTGCATTTTGTTTCCCCTATCGAAGTGGATTTTTCTACATAATTTTGCCAGAAACAACCCTTTTGTTGTCGTGGGATCTTTTACGTGCGCTAAGTGCATGCTGCACACGGGACCTCTGTTTATCGTCTCATCCGAATGACTAGTGTTCAGACCACCACTCAAGGTCTAGTGGAGGGGGGGAGAAAATATCGGCGGCTGAGCCGTGATTCGAACCAGCGCTACTCAGATTCTCTCGCTTCCAAGGCGGACCCGTTACCTTTAGGCCATCACTCCACTTATATCTTCATTACAAACAAAATCATAGGAAACATTAGCGTAATAATTTGAGTGAGTGAATGTGTGTGTGTGTGTGTGTGTGTGTGTGTGTGTGTGTGTGTGTGTGTGTGTGTGTGTGTGTTTGTGAATATACACACGGAGGGAAATGAGAGAGATATTCATTAGTCATTTCTGCGACCTACACTTTACACTGGACCTCAAGGTCTTGCTTCTCCAGAGGTCCAGCGGATATGACTTACCAGACCACCATTCTATTGTCACCTGTATCCTATTTGCTCTTCTCCCCACCCCCCCCCCCACCTCCCCTTCCCCAGTTCGTGTGGCCGATCCTCCTTTATAATGTTATAACGATCGATTATTCGGGTCCGGGAGCCAAGCCTAGGATGAGAAAAAACAAGCCTGTCCGACATTGATCCCTGTGTGTGTGTGTGTGTGTGTGTGTGTGTGTGTGTGTGTGTGTGTGTGTGTGTGTGTGTGTGTGTGTGTGTGTGTGTGTGTGTGTGTGTGTGTGTGTGTGTGTCACTGTTTCCCTTCTTCTGGAGAAGAAGCTGCTGCATCCATCACTGTGACTTGACGTTTTCTGAAAGGTGGAGAGGGGTGGTGGAGAGTGGGGTGTGTGTGTGTGGGGGGGGGGGAGGTGGAGAGTTGTGGGGAGGGGGGTTGGGGGGGGGGGTTGGAGAGTTGTGGGGAGAGGGGGGGGTGGGGGCGGCTGGCGACAGGGTCCATCCCCGTGTGTCTTGTCATTGTTCCACAGTGTTTGAGTGTTGACCGACTTGCCCTGGCTGGTGGTGCTCCCTCCCTCCCCCCGCCCCCTCCCTCCCCTGTAAGCCCCCCCCCCCAGTCCCCCAACTCCCTCCGGCCCCCCCTCCCAGCACCCCCACCCGCTCTCTCTTTCTATCGTGTTTTGGCATACTGACTGGGGATCATCATGCTTTTTTTTTCTGGTGGGGGTGGTGTGTGGAGGGGGGGGGAGCTGGGGGGGGGGGGGGTGTGGGGGGGGGGACTGGAGTGGTCGTGTCGGTTAATGGAGGAATAACTCTCTGTGTCTGTCTGTCTGTCTGTTTGTCTCTGTGTCTCTGTCTGACTCACTCTGTCTCTGTCTGTATATTTCTGTCTCCCTCTGTCTCCCTGTCTCTGTCCTCCGTCTCTCCCTCTCTCTCTCTCTCTGAGTCTCTCTCTCTCTCTCTGTCTCTTTCTCTGTCTGCATATGTCTGTCTGTCTCCCTCTCTCTCCCTCCCTCTCTCCCCCCCCCCTCTCTCTCTCTCTCTGTCTGTATATTTCTGTCTGTCTCCCTCTGCCTCTCTGTGTCTCTCTGTCTGTCTGGTGCTTAACCCCCTTTTGTGTGCATACGCATACAGAAGACATAAAAATAAAGATACTGTAATCCTTGTAATGGAAAGAAGAACAAACCCAGTATGCACCCCCCCATCCCCACCCCCATTCCCCCACCCCCGAAAACGGAGTATGGATGCCTACATAGCGGGATTAAAAACGGTTATACACGTAAAAAGCCCATTGGTACATACGAGTGAACGTGGGAGTTGCAGCCCCATGGGTCCAGAAGAAGAAGAAGATGATGATGATTATACAGAGAGCAAATGGGTGCGTGAGAAATAGAGTGAATTGGGGGGGGGGGGGGGGGGGGGGCTTGAATATGCATAATGTGAAGGCCAAGTCCCAAACAATATGGGGGGAAAAATGTGTGTGTTTAAGCTTCCTGAAGAAAATGTGTATTTCACTGCATTTCATCTCGTTCACTTCTGCTCTCTGGTAGCTGTTGTATTAATAACAAAACGACTTTGTTGTCGCCCATAACTAGGAAATCAATCTTAATTAATTGCTTCTGCACGGAAACAGGAGTCGTCTAAAATGAACGAAGTGTCAATGAACGAAATTCTAACAGTCAGAGAAGTGTAACACATACATATCATGAGAAAACAGAAACTGTGTTTCAAAACCAAGAGTCACTCGGTTTTGATCGAACAAGTAAAAGGCATTCACTACCTTTTAAAAAAAAACCCCCAAAACAAAGCAATAAACACACACGCACAAACACACACACACACACACACACACACACACACACACACACACACACACACACACACACATGAGAATTTGCCTTTTCAGAAATATCAGAGAAAAGGGTATCCATGGATTCACCAGTAAACGTTTTGAGCTAATGACATAGACGATCGAAGACACGAGAGCTGGTCGGTCGCTTATGGGTCACTAGTGGAATCAAAGACAAGGAAAGAGGTCTCAAATGCCTGTAAGTGCGGACGGATTTCAGGGGAAAAAAATTTGGAGAACTCAAATAAAGCCAGTGTCAGGTTTTTTTTTCATTGTGAAGATGAGAAAGGTCACGTATTCCCGAAGGTAGGTGTAACTTTACGGATTTTGTTCGACTTTCTTTCAGTCCTCTGAGGATTGAGAACACAACCTTATATGTTGGAATATGTTCAGGATACAATTTCACATTATCGGTATTAAATTCAGTCTGCTACTTTTGAGGGAGGGTTCACCAGTGATTGCGTACAGAGTGTGCACAGGGGTGGTGTAAAACTCAACAGACAGACAAACACAGAGAGAGAGAGAGACAGTGAGAGACAGAGAGACAGAGAGATGGAGAAAGAGAGATAGAGGAGAGAGGGGGAGGGGAGAAAGAGATATAGGGGAGAGAGAGAGACAGAGAGAGACAGAGACAAACAGACAGACAGAGAGAGAGACACACACACAGAGAGACAGAGAAACAGAGACAGACAGACAGACAGACAGAGACAGAGAGATGGAGAAAGAGAGACAAGGGAGAGAGAGGGGGGAGAAAGAGATATAGGGGGAGAGAGAGAGAGACAGAGAAACAAACAGACAGACAGACAGAGAGACACACAGAGAGAGACAGAGAAACAGAGACAGACAGACAGACAACGCAGAACACTGAACGCCGAACACTGAATACTGAAATGTTTAATATCATTAGCGTAAAGCTCTAGTAACACAGTAGGTACAAATCAGAACAACAACAACAAAAAAAAGCTGCAAAACAGGTGAAATGGAACAGACAGGAAGCAGCAACAACAACAACAGCAACAACAACAACAGCAGCAACAACAACAACAGCAGCAACAACAACAACAACAACAAAACAGATTTGGTGCAAAATAAACCAATAAGATTTAAGCAACACTTTGGCACTTCCACACACACACACACACACACACACACACACACACACACACACACACACACACACACACACACACAGAGAGAGAGAGAGAGAGAGAGGGAGAGAGAGAGTATGAATGCAGGTGCAGTGTTGTGTCTTCGACAGGGTATTCTTCCTTTCTTTCTTTCGGTTTTTTCGTTTGTTTTTTGTTTGTTTCTTTTTTTTCTTCTTCTTTTTTTTTCTTCGTTTCTCCCCCTTCTTCATCTCCCACCTTCTCCCTTACTCTTACGTTTATGCTGTGCGTTATTAATACAACTATGATCTGCAGCTGCCAGTTACATTGCTTGGTTCTAACGTGACTAAATGCCTACGTTGACTCGAACTACGCCATTGACGGGCGCAATAGCCGAGTGGTTAAAGCGCTGGACTTTCAATCTGAGGGTCCCGGGTTCGAATCACGGTGACGACGCCTGGTGGGTAATGGGTGGAGATTTTTTACGATCTCCCAGGTCAACATATGTGCAGACCTGCTAGTGCCTGAACCCCCTTCGTGTGTATACGGCAAGCAGAAGATCAAATACGCACGTTAAAGATCCTGTAATCCATGTCAGCGTTCGGTGGGTTATGGAAACAAGAACATACCCAGCATGCACACCCCCGAAAACGGAGTATGGCTGCCTACATGGCGGGGTTATAAAAAAAAAAACCGGTCATACACGTAAAAGCCCACTCGTGTGCATACGAGTGAACGTGGGAGTTGCAGCCCACGAACGCAGAAGAAGAAGAAGAAGAACTACGCCATTGGTCAGTTCCATACTACAACACAAAGATAGTAGCGGGTTACGACCATACTAGTAGGCTCTTCCGTCCGAGCAATGGAACTGGCTCGCGTGGTGAGGAAAAAAAACAACCCTGACTTTCCATTAACGAATGTTAGAATGAACGCGTGAGCGTGTCACTGTGTGTGTGTGTGTGTGTGTGTGTGTGTGTGTGTGTGTGTGTGTGTGTGTGTGTGTGTGTGTGTGTGTGTGTGTGTGTGTGTGTGTGTGTGTGTGTGAGTGAGTGAGTGAGAGAGAGAGAGAGCGAAACGAAACGAAATGATACGAAAGTTCATTCAATAAGGCCATGGCCCCATTTGAAGGGGTGATTACATATTTTGTATGAATACATTTACCTAAGGTTACCTAAGGATATAATCGTACTACATGTATGCTCAAAACAAAGCTCTGTTCTGTTTAACCAATCATGAAACTTCGTCTTTTTTTTTTTTTAAATGACTTGTAAATAGATATGGCAAAATTGGGAGAGAGAAGAGAGAGACAGACAGAGACAGAGAGAGGGAAGAGAGAGAGAGGGAGAGAGCAGCACACACAGAGACAGAAAGAGAGAGAGGAGAAAGAGAGGGAGAGACAGAGAATGAATGAATGAATGGTTTATTCATATAGGCCATTGCCCCTGATGAAAGGGTGTCAGAGAAAAAACACCATATCATGAATGGAAGAGAGAGAGGGAGAGAGAGAGAGGGAGAGAGAGAGAGAGAGAGATACAGGGAGACAGGGGGAGAGAGAGAGAGAGAGAGGGAGACACGGAGACAGAGAGAGAGGGGGGAGAGAGAGAGAGGGAGACAGGGGGAGAGAGAGGGAGAGAGAGAGAGGGAGACAGGGGGAGAGAGAGGGAGACAGGGAGACAGGGAGAGAGGGGGAGAGAGAGGGAGACAGGGAGACAGAGAGAGAGAGGGGGGGAGAGAGAGGGAGAGAGAGAGGGAGACAGGGGGAGAGAGAGGGAGAGAGGGGGAGAGAGAGGGAGACAGAGAGAGAGAGGGGGAGAGGGAGAGAGAGAGGGAGACAGGGGAGAGAGAGGGAGAGAGGGAGAGAGAGAGAGGGAGAGAGAGGGACATGGAGACAGGGGGAGAGAGAGAGAGAGAGAGAGGGAGAGAGAGAGAGGGATCAAGAGTTCTGTCAGTCTGCAGAAAAAAAAACTGGATCAGCACTGACCTCATGCAGATACATCTGTGCACAAACAGACACACGTCACATGTCATCATTTACATAAACCATGGATGATGTGGTGCTCATGACAGTCTGAATGATTGTATTGTTACCTTCTACATCGTGGAAATTGACATCGCGATTGAAACTGGCATCGCGATCGTTTCCGCATGAACTGTCGAAATAATTTACACAGTAAAAAAAAACAAAAACAAACAAGCAAGCAGAATTATGGGTGAGCCTGTGGTGGTCACAGCACACACACACACACACACACACACACACACACACACACACACACACACACACACACACACACACACACACACACACACACACACATATATATATATATATATATATATATATATATATCACTAATATCCTTCAAAATGAAAATAGGCCCACTGCTTATATTCATCCCCACACTACTACTACTACTACTACTACTACTACTACTACTATGACTAATACTACTTCTGCTACTGCGACGACGATGATGACGATGACGATGACGATAATTATACTTCAAGTGGTGAATGTTCGCGTTTTATCATTCTATCAGACTGTTTAGAAAAAAAAAAAAAAAAAAAATAATATGATGGTGATTGTGCCACGTCGTTTTCAATTTGTTCTCTCTTTGTCCATCCTTGATAATTGTTTGTGATGTTGTGTAACATTATGCAGCCGTTCGATTTTTTTTTTCCTGAAATGGTTACCTTAACTCTCTCCATACGAACGGCGAAAGAGAAGACGTTAACAACGTTTCACCCCAATTACCACCACCAAAATATTGCAAGTGGAAGGCTCTCATACTGAAGAGGTGAATGTTGACAATGAATACCACAATTCTGACGACGGAAGCTAAAGGTTGGGTCATTGAGACACCCACTGGACATCCGAGGGGTCTGTGTAGAGGAGAAGAGAGGACTGGCTGTACTGAGTGAGTTAAAAAAAAAAAAAAATATATATATATATATGAGCTGTGTTCTCATGTGTCGGACTGAAGACAATATCACGACGCATACATTCCACCCCCACCCCCCACCCCCACCTCCCCTCACCCCCACGCCCCCGATATTAATGCGATACCGGTAAATTATATTCATATTAGTATTGATAATGACTATACAAAGGCGTGCAAATTGCGTTCAGTTGATGTTGTTGTTCATAGTCCTGTCAACCCGAGCGACCATATCATGAATGGAAGAGAGAGAGAGGGAGAGAGAGGGAGAGAGGGGGGGGGAGAGAAGAGAGAGAGTGAGAGAGAGAGAGACAGAGAGCAGCAGCAGCACAGTGAGAGAGAGAGAGAGAGAGAGAGAGAGAAAGAGAGAGCATCACACACAAAGAGACAGTGATAGAGAGACAGAATGTGACAGAAGTCTAACAATGCGACAAGTTATTGATTATAGCGTCATTTAGCTGTTATACCAAGGGAATGCAATTACTGCTAAATCAATCAATCAATCAATCAAAAACGGCCATCAAAATCTGAGAACTCACGGGGGGAAAAACTGCTGCAGTCAGCATGGTGTTTACAGTCGCAATTATGATAAAAGTGTGGGGGTTTTGGGGGGGGGGGGGGGGGTTGTTGTTTTTTTTTTTAGAATTTCGTGCCTAATTATATATCACAAAAGAAAACCAAAACACTTCAAGAGAAACAAACCAATATAGGTAATGAAATACAGATAGCTATGAGAGACAGACAGACAGACAGACAGAGACAGAGACAAAGACAGGCAGACGTACAGACAAACAGGGAGATTGGTGGGAGGGAGGTGTGGGGGGGGGGGAGTGGGGGAAAAAGTAAGAACAGAAAGAAAAAAAAGAAAGAAAGACTGAATAAATGAATGGATTAATGAACGAACGAACGAACGAATGAATGAATGGGGAAGAAGAGAAGACGGAAGGAAAGAAAGAAAGAAAGAAAAAAGAAAAAGAACCTAGATTTCCAGACAGAAAATACCTCTAACCTAAATCAAACTGACGAATGTAAATAGCTAGATAGAAAACAGAGGGAGAGAGAGAGAAAACACACACACACACACACACACACACACACACACACACACACACACACACACGCACACACACACACACGCACACACACACACACACACACACACACACACACACACACACACACACAAGCACATACACACACACACGCGCACACATACACACACACACACACGCACATACACACACACACACGCACATACACACACACACACA
>NC_134887.1:12907197-12922197 GCF_041734735.1 Babylonia areolata
CAGTTTTATTTGTTTTTTCCTACCGAAGTGGATTTTTCTACAGAATTTTTTGCAGGAACAACCCTTTTGTTGCCGTGGGTTCTTTTACGTGCGCTAAGTGCATGCTGCACACGGGACCTCGGTTTATCGTCTCATCCGAATGACTGGCGTCCAGACCACCACTCAAGGTCTAGTGGAGGGGGAGAAAATATCGGCGGCTGAGCCGTGATTCGAACAAGCGCGCTCAGATTCTCTCATTTCTTAGGCGGACGCGTTACCTCTAGGCCGTTCACTCCACTATTGTTGTTGAGTGCTTTGGGTTTTGGGCTTTATGAAGGTTGTGTTGTTGGAGAGGAGTGGAGGTCCTGACTGTGTGTGGATTTGGTAGAGAAAAATATATAAGTGAAATGCCTGATAATTACGTTATCAGCTTCTTCAGATTTCGAAGTAATAATCATAAGCTGGAAATAGAAACAGGGAGACACAAAGGCATACCACGAGAGTTACGGCTTTGTAAAGTTTGTAACATGTCTGTGATTGGTGATGAGTTTCATTTTATAATGGAATGTCCAATTATGATCAGTTACGAATTAGATATGTTCCTAAAAAAATATTTGTCTCCAAAATCGGTTTTTATTTTTTGTAATATGCTCAAAGGAGGCAAAAAATAGTCATTTTAGCTGTAAGTAAGATGATTAGATTTGCAAATGTTGCCTAGTTATACTTTTGGACTTAAAAGGCATTTGTGTTTTCTGAACTTTAATGTGACATTGTTTCGTATTTGGAAATGTTTGTTCTGGGCACGAAAAAATTCATTTTGTAGTAATCCTCCATACTCCAATAGGAGTGAAAGGATAATTAAATCTTGAAACTTGAAACTTGTGTCCGGGTGTGAGATTCTTCTAGTGCTCCGAGTGGGAGAGGGGGGAGGTGGGGTGGGGGAGGTGGGGGTCGGGGAGGGGTGTGCGGTGGGGGAGGGGGGGGGCGTTCCTGTCTGCCTGAAGAGGGTTGCGTTTCTAGGTGTTTTCCCTCCCTCACTTCGTCTTCGTCTCAGAGGAAGGTGGTAGAGTGGTTAAGACGCTTATCTACCGATACAGTGTCCGTGAGGGTCGAGGTTCGAATCCCGGGACTCACCCTTTCTCCTATGTTTGACCGGAAAATCAAACTGAGCGTCTCATGTGTTTGTTCTGTATTGTCCGTGTGTTCTGTGTGGCTTGTTCAGGATTAAAGAGGCTATGCCAGTCTTGAATAAAGGCTAATTTGTGTTTGCACATTTCTCCTGTCTTTGCTGCTGTGTGCACATGTCAGATGATCGGTATATAAGGACAGGCCCGGCGCTTCCTTTTTTGAGGAAGTGTCTGGGTTTGTTCCTATGTACCTTTTATTTACCTGTGTGCTCGCTGAATCGGTAGCGTAAGCAGCATTGACTTGAAGTTGTGTACCTTGTGAATGGAGAGAGTTACCACGCTTTACCATTTGTTGAGCGTCTAGTCATTCGGATTAGGCGATATAAACCGAAGACCCGTGTGAAGCACACACCTCACGCACTGAAGAAGAACTCATGGCAACAAAACTGTTGTCCTCTGTAGAACTCCACTGTGATATATAATTGCATGCACTCAAGGACTGACTAAGCGAGTTAGGTTATGCTGCAGATTCGGCATCTGCCCAGCAGATGTGGTGTAGCGTAAACTGGTTTCTTTAAACGCATTGACGCCTCCTTGAGAAACTGAAACTGAGACTTCGCTTCAGAGTTGGCTGTACTTTTTACGATTATTAGTAGACGTACAAGCATTTTCATATTGCATGTGTGTGTGTGTGTGTGTGTGTGTGTGTGTGTGTGTGTGTGTGTGTGTGTGTGTGTGTGTGTACATGTGTGTGCACACACGAATTTGTCTGTGTAATTTCATTAAACGTTCCTGTAGCATCGCTGGAAAACCTGATTTAAAACAAAAAAGAATCGTCTTGAACGAAAATTTGCGACAATCAACATAAGGCAGGTGGAACTCTGTTGTAACTTGTGTCCTGTTGCTCCACAAACGTGATGTATATGAGTCAAAAACCCAAGATACGTATATCTACATATCTGATCACGCTCCCTCGTTAACTCTCAACCAATCGACTGATTCAGCACAAAATACCCACACGCGAACGGCACGCGATTCGATTTGCATAAACCCTGAAAGCGCTATCACCATTTGCGAAGGAAAGAATATACCGCCATTGCTGTGATTACAAATGGGACTCTTGACTCGCTCTCCATTTTACATTAATTTTTGTACTCTCTTTTCCACATTCTGTTCTCTCTCTCTCTCTCTCTCTCTCTCTCTCTCTCTCTCTCTCTCTCTCTCTCTCTCTCTCATATGCACGGAGAAAGTGCAAATTAACTGAATATGTATAGGTTTACTTTTCTTTTTTCTTACTTTTCTTTTAGGGTGATCACGCCGTGAGTTTGTCGAACGTGGGTATAGCCGTTCTCGACATAAGTGTTTTCTATTGTCTTGCAGCAGGTTTGTTGCTGCGACTTTGATGCATATATTCATGCTGTTTGGTTTGTTTTTATGTGTTAAACGATTATTCTGATGTGTCCCATGCCAATAAGACTGTAATGTCAATGGCATTAAAACATTTTTCAGTCTCTCTCTCTCTCTCTCTCTCTCTCTCTCTCTCTCTCTCTCTTAGTTAATTCATTCATTCTCTCTCTTAGTCCCCTCCCCATTGCCCCACCCCCTCCCCTCCACCTCAACCACCCCCCTTTTCATTCGAATATACAGAAATGTTGATTTCTAATTAATAATAACAATCATCATTGTGTGATAGAAATGAAAATAATCCAAATAATAATAATATCATTTATTTTCAGTCTAATATCATCATCCCTCCACTTCAACCACCCCCCTTTTCATTCGAATATACAGAAATGTGGATTTCTAATTAATAATAACAATCATCATTGTGATAGAAATGATAATAATCCAAATAAGAATAAGAATAATAATATCATTTATTTTCAGTCTTAGATGAACAGACTATAAATAAATAAATAAACCAAACCATCTTGACTCGCTGTTATGGCTCCTGAATTGCAATAACCTTTAGAGTCTCAACTGCTGAATCTTCTGACGGTAATTTTCCCCTTTTAGCGTTGGAGTGTTTGGCTCTTCGGAAAATCTGACTGGTTCTTGTGACTGTGACCGCAATTGAGTGAGTTGTCGGTTTTGCAGTTGTTGTTGTTGTTATTATTATTATTATTATTATTATTATTATTATTATTATTATTATTATTATTATTATTATTCTCTGCGTTATCTAGAACTGTGTTATTTTATACGTATTCAGCTGTCAGGTACTGAAAAGAGAACTCACTATGTATCTGTCTATGTCTGTCTCTGTCTCTGTTTCTCTCTCTCTCTCTCTTTCTCTGTGTGTGTGTGTGTGTGTGTGTGTGTGTGTGTGTGTGTGTGTGTGTGTGTTGTGTGTGTTGTTTTGTTTTTATATCTATTTCTATATATCTTTCTTTCTTCCTCTGTCTCCGCCTCTCTCTCTCTCTCTCTCTCTCTCTCTCTGTCTATCTCTCTGTCTGTCTCTCTCTCTTTGGTGTCACCATTTTCATTCTTTTATTCTATTGTTTTGTTATCCAATGAAAGTATGATGACGCATTCACCCATGTCATACGGACCTCATTGTTGACAAGTGTTAAAACCTCTCTCTCTCTCTCTCTGTCTCTCTCCGCCAGTTCATATTACAGCAATCATAGCAATTAACAATGTAGCTATAATATTGATGCGTTCATCCAGATTATACCCCTCCAGCCCCCCTCCCCCGCCACGCTCCCCGCACCACCACTCCCACCCCCCGCTCCCCCCGAACGCACCAGACCCTGCCCCTCCAACTCCCACCCTTCCCATGTGTTTGTATAATGGCTTGAGGCCGATGTACAATATACCATTCGTCGTCGTCGACGGTCGTCCTCTCTCTCTCTCTCTCTCCTCCTCCTCCTCCTCCTCCTCCTCCCTCTCTCCCCCCTCTCTCTCTCTCTCTCTGCCCCCCTCTCTCTCTCTCCCTCTCTATCTCTCTCCCTCTCTGCCCCCCTCTCTCCTCCCTCTCTCTCTCTCTCTCTCTCTCTCTGCCCCCCTCTCTCTCTCTCTCACCTCTATCTCTCTCTCCCTTTCTCTCTCTCCCCCTCTCTCTCTCTCCCTCCCTCTCTCTCTCTCTCTCTCTTTGTCTGCCCCTCTCTCTCTCCCCCTCTCTCTCTCTCTCTTTCTCTGCCCCCCTCTCTCTCTCCCCCCTCTCTCTCTTTCTCTGCCCCCCCTCTCTCCTCCCTCTCTCCCCTCTATCTCTCCCTCTTTCTCCCCCCTCTCTCCCCCTCTCTCTCTTTCTCTGCCCCCCTCTCTCTCTCCTCTCTCTCTCAATAAATAAATAAATAAATAAAATAATATATATATATATATATATGTATATATATATATATATATATATATGTATGTATGTATGTATATATATTGAATTCATGAATATAAGATGTTTCCGTGACTGTCTTCTGACACTACGAATTGGCGTGTTACCAATAAAAGGATCCAGGTGGCATAGGTCTCTCAACTTAAATTCCAGTTATTTATGTACAGTCTGTAAAGCTGATGAATCCGAACACCAGTTTATTTGTGTGTGTCCCTCATATACCAGTATCAGAAACAAGTACTTACCAGTTATTACCCAAGATAACACTGAAATATTGAAAAAATGGATCGATTGAAAAAATAAGAAAAGTTGAGTATGTCTCTTTTCTATGCTCTTCGTCACAGACAACGGTTTGAAGATGTGTAATTTGACATAAATTAAGAATAGTTTGGTTTAATCATTCAAGTTACTACCTCAATTGACATGATATGCATACCAAAGATGTACACTCGATCTTTTTTTGCCAGAGACCCTTTCCTATAGGCTGGTAACCGCCTTGAGGAATAAAATGTGTTCTCACTCTCTCTCTCTCTCTCTCTCTCTCTCTCTCTCTGTCTCTCTCTCTCTCTCTCTCTCTCTCTCTCTCTCTCTCTCTCTCTCTCTCTCTCTCTCTCAAACTGGCACGACATTGTTTCTGCTTTGTTGTCTGATGATGACCTCACAATACTGTCAATAGCTAAATTTCTTGTAGAAGCACAAAGAATAAGATGTAGTCTTACTGTTCAGAACGGTGCCAGAGTGGATGAGGGGGATGGCAATGTGTGATGTCTGTTGTCTTGTGTTCAGACTGTGGGCCAAGTGGTAAGGTAGACATTGGACGGTATCGTAGAATGGATGGTCGAGTAATGGTGTGTTTGTTTTTGTTTTGTTTTTTTTGGGGTTTTTTTTTAATGTTTGTTGCTTCCTTATTGTAAGGATGTTGTATTTCGATAAAAGCTGTTTTGTTTTGTTTTGATGGATTAAGCAGAGTGTGGTATGGTACTTGTGGTGACATAAGAATTAACCCTATCACCCCCTTGTCAATAGACCTATGCAGGTAATGACAATAAAATATCAAAAAGCGTCTCTCAAACTGGACATGAGTTTTCATCTGGTACTTATATCAGGTACCAATGTCTGTGAATTATTCATTATATCACACAGTCTCAGATCAGGCACTCTTTTTCTATTCTCTCTTTGTTAGAGGTACAGCGAAACACGTTCGTTTTCTTTCCTTCTCGACGATATCAAAAGTCAGGCAAGAGAGGACGCCATCAAAGAAATACTGTCTTCCAACGAATATGTGAAATGCTTTTATTTGAGAAGATATGTTTATTACTCTTGTTTAATCAAGTAAACCGCGTGTGTGGGGTGGGTGGGGGGTGGGTGGGTGCGGGTGTGTGCTGATTATCTGGTTGTGGTTTTCCGCAATTTATCTCTATTCCTATCTTATCTGTCTATTATAATCAATGTGCAATATAGTAGGCTATGCTTATAATTATATTCAAAATAATGTTTCTTAATTCTCTCTGTTTTTACATTAAGAATACCAATTATTACCTGCAGTGTGTGGATGTATGTATGAAACGGTGTATGTGATTTTTTTTTTTACATTTGTGTCTTCGTAATATTCGTAAAAGCTGTTGTTGACTTTTACATTTATGTTCCCCATGTTGTTTACTTGTCTATGTTGTGATAATGCACCTGGCCAAATTTCTCCAGTTAGAGATAATAAAGTTATTCTTATTCTTATTATACATGTATGTTTCAATTGAAGACCTAGTGAATGTATGTAACGAAGTCTCTTGACCATAGAACACGGTCAACAAACCAAATCGATCGTGTACAACATGATTAATTGTGTTAGTTTCTTGTATTTTTTTTTTTTCTCTTAGAATGTTACATATGATAATCCACGTCACATCTGTTTGTATACCCCACCACCCACCCCCCTTGACTGATTGACCCTGACAGATTTTGCCAGATAAAACATATGTTCTTGTTGTTGTCATTGTTCTCTGTCTCTTTGTGTGACTCTGTCTCTGTCTGTTGGTCCGCCTGTCTGCCTCTCCCCCCCCCCCACCCCCCACCCCCCCTCTCTCTCTCTCTCTCTCTCTTCATTATCGATCATCAGCCTTAATTGATAGCGAAAATCAATGCCTGTCCAATACTTCTTTTCTTACTATTCTTCTTCTTCTTTCTTTCTTTCTTTCTTTCTTTTTAAGTTGTGTAAACATTGTATGAGCACTGAAACAGTGATTAACTCACTCAGTACGGCCAGTCCTCTCTTCTCCTCTACACAGACCCCTCGGATGTCCAGTGGGTGTCTGGATGACCCAACCTTTAGCTTCCGTCGTCAGAATTGTGGTATTTTTTGTCAACATTCACGTCTTCAGTATAAGAGCCTTCCGCTTGCAATATTTTGATGATGGTAACTGGGGTGAAACGCTGTCAACGTCGTCTCTTTCGCCGTTCGTATGGAGAGAGTTAAAACACAGAGAAAAGCGTTCCTCACTCCATTAATTCAACTATCCAGCATGTTCTGCTCCAAAGAGTTATTACTTTTCTATAAAGACGGATCCTTCATCCCTAAAAAGGCCCCTTTATGGTCGGCTGGTCTATATACACTGTCATTTCGGGTGGAACCTTACAGACAAGATGGAGACCGAAAACAGAAAACAGTAACACGCTTCACAATCATTGTGGCTAAATTATTTAAAACGTGCATTTATTTTCTTCTCTTTTTTTTTCTCCTGACTTTCAATTATGCCACCTTAACTGCATTGCTGGCAGGAGTTCCTTTATGTCCAACATCCCTGAACATTTCTCAGCTTTTGGGTGTTGTCTGACTTGTCAAATCCATTTCCCTCTCTCTCTCTCTCTCGCTTTGCTAGACTCGTGGCTGGACCCAAAGTGTTTGAATCAAATATGGAACAAACTCGTTAACCTCGAATTTTTTTTTCCCTCCCTTCTTTCTTTCTTACTTTCTTTCTTTCTTTCGTGTTCTGTGCATCTGTTCAGTGCCATTGGACTGGCAGAGAATATCAAGAGATGGAAAGAAAGGGGAATGTGTTGAGGTGTTCATGTGGCAGTTTGCGAATTTCATAAATCAAATTTGTAGCCATCGACTGAATGATGTTGGGCGCTTTTTTTTTTTTTTCTTTTTTTTTTTTTTTTATCCCGGGGGACCTCCAATTATTTGTTATTTCCCGACAGAAAGACAGAGACAGAAACCGCACTATAAACACCCTCACGTCCCAACATCTATCATCAAGTTAGGTAAAAGTATTACAATGGTAAACACAGAAGCAGACAGACACCCCCCCTCTCCCCCCCCCACCCACCCACCCCCCAAAAAAAGGCGCATTCAGCCTCCATTCCAGTCAGTTTCACGTGCTTAATCAGGCCTTGAGAGCACACACACACACACACACACACACACACACACACATATATATATATATATATATATATATATATATATATATATATATATATATATATATAATCATGTACCTATCAGAGGGGATTTCTTCTACAGAATTCTGCCAGAGGACAGCTCTTTTTATTGCCATGGGTTCTTTTTCAGTGCACAAAGTGCGTGCTGCACACGGCGGGGCCTCGGTTTACCGTCTCATCGGAATGACTGGACGCTCAGTTTGATTTTATTTTTTCAGTCAAACAAGGGAGATTAAGGGCAAGGAGATCAGAAGCGGGAATGGAACCCCGACCCTCACAGACACTGTATTGACAGATGAGCGTCTTTAACTCACTCAGTACGGCCAGTCCTCTCTTCTCCTCTACACAGACCCCTCGGATGTCCAGGTGGGTGTCTCAATGACCCAACCTTTAGCTTCCGTCGTCAGAATTGTGGTATTCTTTGTCAACATTCACGTCTTCAGTATAAGAGCCTTCCGCTTGCAATATTTTGATGATGGTAATTGGGGTGAAACGCTGTTAACGTCGTCTCTTTCGCCGTTCGTATGGAAAGAGTTAAAACCAAGTGTGCCACCACCTTCCTCCTGTTCCAGTCAACCAACGCGCGAAAACGGTCATCACATTTTTCACTGCCGTCTGCTATTGTTCCTCTCTCCCTGGAGGCGGTACCTCTTTTGTCCTGACCCAGTTCACCAGCAGACAGACAGACAGACAGACAGTCAGTACGCTTCATTCATCCATGCCATGATTCGCTTCAACTTCCAGAAATTTGCATCCCTTCGCTTCCCTTCCCATGACTTTCAAATGTTGTTCCCCTCTCAGAGAACTTCAATAACTCCTCAGCCTCAGTGTTGAAATGGGTTTGGTACACTTCTTCTCCAGCCGCTTCTTCTTCTTCTTCTTCTTCTTCTTCTTCTTCTTCTTCTTCTTCTTCTTCTTCTTCTTCTTCTCCTTCTTCTTCTAAGTGCGGTGATGTGACTGTACTCGTGTCTTGAGGCTTAGAAATGTTCCGAGTCGAAAATGGATGAAGACGCCCCCACACCACCACCACCCCTCTCTGTATGTCTGTCTCTCTCTCTTTCAAACACTACATCACACACACACACACACACACAGACACACAGACACACACACACACACACACACACACACACATCCACAGACACACACACACATCACAGACACACACACACACACACACACACACACACTCTCTCTCTCTCTCTCTCTCTCTCTCTCTCTGTCTGTCTGTCTGTCTGTCTCTCTCACTCTTTCTCTTTCGTACACACACACACACACACACACACACACACACACACACACACACACACACACACACACACACACACATTCATCACCTGTGGTTGGAGAGTAAGGAGGCCAGTAGTAATGAACTTCATTCTTGCTTGCAGAAACGAAAAATCCGAAGATGTAACAGATGAGTGCAGGGGGGAAATGCTGGAAGTACCACTATACTTACTGACACTGCATTATGCAAAAGGCACTGTGCAGACTTTGCCACCAAACTTACCAGAAAAGGAGTTCAGAATTCCCCAGAAGAAAAAAAATCGATCACTTTCTCGTTTCTTCCTCTTGAGTCTGTTTGTCACGTAGAAGCGATTTTTGTGTGTTACAAATGGCACAGTCTCGGAGCTGACTTCAGAGTATGTGTCTACTTGTTTCTTTCTTTTTGTGGGGGGGGGGCAGGGGGTGCGGGAGGGGGGGGGGAACGGGGGAGGGGGTGAGTGGGGGGGGGGGGGTTAGCATACTTTCGTTCTGGCAGTGACATGGCCAGGTACTATAGCAAAACCTGGAATCATTCATCCATACACGTCCACATAATATGTCCATTTTCTCGGCGCACACAGTGTCCTCTCACATTTTATAATGGTTTTGTTTTTTGTTGTTGTTGTTTTTTGTGTATCAGAACGAATTAGTGTGGATCGCTGTGTAACTCATATATATTGTCCATTATTATTCAAGCAATACTTTGTTTGAAAATCTCACCAATACAAGTTACACGAATTCAACTGAACAGAAAAAAACGTCTGGTATGTCCATTAGTCGAAAGAAAAAAACAACAAACAAACAAACTCACGATCAAACAAATGATGCACTGAAGCAGACATGGCATTTTCGTTTGTGGGCTTATCTATCAAAGAATTGCAACTAGTAACAACAACAAAAACATATGATTCCACGTTGACAATAACACAAACATCGAGAACATCCGGCATGTCCATTAGTTAAAAAAACCAAAAAACAACAACTTACAATCAAACCAAAGTCGCGCTAAAGTAGTCGTTTGTAGGCAAATCCAGATGTCAAAGAACTGCAACCAGTGACCAAAAAAAAAAAGAAAGTGCATGTTGACAATGACACAAACATCGAGAAATGTACCACGTCACAATAACAACAACAACAACACCAACCCACACACAGACAACAAAAAACCCAACCATCCTATGTCCATGTTGACAATAACACAAAGATCGAGAAAAGAACCACATCACAACAACAACAACAACAACAACACCAACCCACACACAGACAACAAAAAACCCAACCATCCTATGTCCATGTTGACAATAACACAAAGATCGAGAAACGAACCACATCACAACAACAACAACAACAACAACAACAACAACAACACCAACCCAAACACAGACAACAAAAACCCCAACCATCCTATGTCCATGTTGATAATAACACAAAGATCGAGAAACGAACCACATCACAACAACAACAACAACAGCAACAACAACAAAAACCACCACACAGACAACAAAAACCCCAACCATCCTATGTCCATGTTGATAATAACACAAAGATCGAGAAAAGAAACACATCACAACAGCAACAACAACAACACCAACCCACACACAGACAACAAAAAACCCAACCATCCTATGTCCATGTTGACAATAACACAAAGATCGAGAAAAGAACCACATCACAACAACAACAACAACAACAACAACCCACACACAAACAACAAAAAACCCCAACCATCCTATGTCCATGTTGATAATAACACAATAGTCGAGAAAAGAACCACATCACAACAACAACAGCAACAACACCAACCCACACACAGACAACAAAAAACCCAACCATCCTATGTCCGTGGTGACAATAACACAAAGATCGAGAAACGAACCACATCACAACAACAACAACAACCCACACACAGACAACAAAAAACCCCAACCATCCTATGTCCATGTTGATAATAACACAAAGATCGAGAAACGAACCACAGAACAACAACAACAACAACAACACCAACCCACACACAGACAACAAAAAACCCAACCATCCTATGTCCATGTTGACAATAACACAAAGATCGAGAAACGAAGCACATCACAACAACAACAACAACAACACCAACCCACACACAGACAACAAAAAAGCCAACCATCCTATGTCCATGTTGACAATAACACAAAGATCGAGAAACGAACCACATCACAATAACAACAACAAAAACCACCACACAAACAACAAAAAACCCAACCATCCTATGTCCATGTTGACAATAACACAAAGATCGAGAAACGAACCACATCGCAACAACAACAACAACCCACACACAGACAACAAAAAACCCAACCATCCTATGTCCATGTTGACAATAACACAAAGATCGAGAAAAGAACCACATCACAACAACAACAACAACAACCCACACAGAGACAACAAAAAACCCAACCATCCTATGTCCATGTTGACAATAACACAAAGATCGAGAAAACGAACCACATCACAACAACAACAACAACAACACCAACCCACACAGAGACAACAAAAAACCCAACCATCCTATGTCCATGTTGACAATAACACAAAGATCGAGAAACGAAGCACATCACAATAACAACAACAACAACAACACCAACCCACACACAGACAACAAAAAAGCCAACCATCCTATGTCCATGTTGACAATAACACAAAGATCGAGAAAAGAACCACATCACAACAACAACAACAACAACAACAATACCAACCCACACACAGACAACAAAAAACCCAACCATCCTATGTCCATGTTGACAATAACACAAAGATCGAGAAACGAACCACATCACAACAACAACAACAACAACAACAACAACACAAAAACCACCACACAGACAACAAAAACCCCAACCATCCTCCATTTTAGCAGCATCAGCAGAAACAGACTGGTGTCAGAGGAGCCAACAATCGATGCGCATCTCGTCTAACGAAACTGGAGTCAGAAAAATGAACTTCCCTACACCAGCGACACCAACGCTGATCACACCCATGGGGGCCGTTTTCGCCGTGTTCCTTTTTTTTTGGGGGGGGGGGGAGGGGGGTGGTAACCTGTATGCAAATTGGGTCACGTTCTGTGTGCGCTTGGGAGAAAGAAAAGCTGTGTGTAGAAGTGATGTTGACGGTCGTTTGAGGTTTGATCATGACAAAAAAAAATCTGGTTGAGGTTTTTTGTCTGTTGGTCTTTTGAAGTGTTTCGAATGCTTTGCTCCCCCCCACGCCCCCCCCCCCCCCCCCCCCCCCCACCCCGGCACCCTTCCCCTCTTCGTTCATTCTCTCTGTCTCTCTCTCTCTCTCTCTCTCTCTCTCTCTCTGTATCGCTCATACTCATCTTGTAGTTAACCTTTCAGACAAAAGCTAAACACTGAACCAGTTTACAAGAAGCTTAACCAAAGAAGAAGAAGAAGAAGAAGAAACGGACCACTTGGGTATTGAACTATTGAAACAAAAGCTTAAAAAAGACGGCTAGGAACAAAGCGTTGACAACGTCCTAAAAAAAAATAATAATAAAAAAATAAAAAGTCCTGTACCGTCCCTCGTGGAGAGCACGATATCGATCTCTAGGAGGAAGCTGAGACGTTTTCCTTTTTTGCTGGTTTTTTTTTCTTTCTTTCTTTCTTTCTTTCTTTCTTTTCTTTTCTTTTCTTTTCTTTCGTTTTTCCCCCACTCCCCACTAATTGCGTCTCTGTAAACGTGTCTCGAGAGCAAAGAAACTATCAAATACATGAACAGATACGAACACAAAAGACATACAAGTATACATGATGATCACACACACAGTGTGGGACAGGAGTGATGTGATGTATATCTGGAGGAGATGGAGAGAGGATGGGGTTGGGGGGGTTGGGGAGTTGGAGGGATGGGGGGGTGGGGGGGCACATCATTATCCAGGGACCAAATTAGAGCAAACCTCAAACAAATAAAAGAGAGGAGTGGGGTTGGGGGGTGGAGGGCGGGGGGCATAATGGGGGGAAAGGGGTTCAGGGGGATATAGGGCGACGGGGTTAGGAAGTGGTGGGGGTTGGTCACACTAGTGGTGTATATCTGGAGGAGATGGAGAGAGGGTGGAAGGGAGGGTGTGTGTGGGGGGGCAGGGGGGGGGGGTGAGGGGGGCACATCATTATCCAGAGACCAAATTAGAGCAAACCTCAAACAAATAAAAGAGAGGAGTGGGGTTGGGGGGTGGGGGTGGGGGGCATAATGGGGGGGGAAAGGTGTTCAGGGGGATATAGGGCGACGGGGTTAGGAAGTGGTGGGGGGTGGTCACACTAGTGGTGTATATCTGTAGGAGATGGAGAGACGGTGGAAGGGAGGGTGTGTGTGGGAGGAGAGGGGGGTGTGGGGGGGCACATCATTATCCAGGGACCAAACTAGAGCAAACTTCAAACAATAAAAGAGAGGGGGGGGAGAGTACGGGGGCAAGGGGGGAAGTTAGATAGGAGGGGGGGATGTGACAGGAGTGGTGTATATCTGGAGGAGATGGAGAGAGGGTGGGAGGGAGAGGAGGTGAGGCGGGGTCACAGGATCATCCAGGGACCAAATTAGAGCAAACTTCAAACAATAAAAGACAGAGGGGAGAGGGGGGGGGGGAGAGAAGTTAGATAGGAGAGGGGATGGGACAGGAGTGGTGTATATCTGGAGGAGATGGAGAGAGGGTGGAAGGGAAGATGAAGGGGGGCACATCATTTTCCAGGGACTAAATTAGAGCAAACTTCAAACAATAAAAGAGAGAGAGGGGGGGGGAGGGAAGTTAGATAGAAGTGGAGGTATGGGACAGGAGTGGTGTATATCTGGAGGAGATGGAGAGAGGGTGGGAGGGAGAGAAGGTGAGGGGGGGGTCACGGGATCATCCAGGGACCAAATTAAGAGCAAACTTCAAACAATAAGAGAGAGAGAGGGGGGGGGGCATGAGAAAAGGGGGCGTGGTGTTAGAAAAGAGAGGGTGGGGGGAGGGAGCTGGGGGGGACAGGAGTGGTGTATATCTGGAGGAGATGGAGAGAGGGTGGAATGGGATGACGGGGGCACATCATTTTCCAGGGACTAAATTAGAGCAAACTTCAAACAATAAAAGAGAGGGGGGAGGGGGAGGGAAGTTAGATAGGAGGGGGGGATGTGACAGGCGTGGTGTACATCTGGAGGAGATGGAGAGAGAGTGGAATGGGATGAGGGGGGCACATCATTTTCCAGGGACTAAATTAGAGCAAACTTCAAACAATAAAAGACAGAGAGGAGGGGGGGAGGAGAGGAATTAGATAGGAGAGGGGATGGGACAGTAGTGTATATCTGGAGGAGATGGAGAGAGGGTGGAAGGGAAGGTGAGAGGGGGGTCACAGGATCATCTGAGGGACCAAACTAGACCAAACAATAAAAGAGAGAGGGGAGGGGGGGAGGAGGGAAGTTAGATAGGAGGGGGGGTGGGACAGGAGTGGTGTATATCTGGAAGAGATGGAGAGAGGGTGGGAGGGAAGGTGAGGGGGTGGGATGGGGGGTACATCATTATCCACAGACCAAATTAGAGCAAACTTCAAACAATAAAAGAGAGAGAGGAGGGGGTAGGGCGGAGGGGAGGGGGGGAGTTAGGAGTGGAGGGATGGCACAGGAGTAGTGTATATCTGGAGGAGATGGAGAGAGGGTGGAAGGGGGGGGGTGTCACAGGATCATCCAGGGACCAAATTAAGAGCAAACAATGAGAGAGAGAGAGAGAGAGGCATGGGAAAAGGGGGCGTGGGGTTAGATAAGTGAGAGGGGGGGGGGAGCTGGGTGGGACAGGAGTGGTGTATATCTGGAGGAGATGGAGAGAGGGTGGAATGGGATGACGGGGGTACATCATTTTCCAGGGAC
>NC_134887.1:12932197-12939697 GCF_041734735.1 Babylonia areolata
AAATAATTGTGTAATTAGTTAAATTTAGAACAACTAATAATCCTTTGCCTGTTAATAGACTGCGTTTTGACAATTTACCCAGTAATGAAAGAATCTGTGATAAATGTTCCACAAACGACTTTGCCGATGAGTTTCACTATTTGTTTGTGTGCCCATTTTTTGAAAGCATTAGACAAAAATGTTTATCTAGGTATTATAGAATCCGCTCAAACTCCATTAGATTCCACCTATTATTTTTTTTTAAGAAAAACAAAAGAATACTGTTAAAACTTAAATCCTTGGTTTTTGCTATACGTAGCTCTTTTTATTAATGTTTTGTCTATTGATACGATTTTTTTTTCTTGATTTTTTTGTTTTTGTTTTTTGTAATGAGTGAAATAGCATTTGTCAATGTGTATATTAAGTGTTTGAACGAATGAGCCTACTTCTTGTTTTTGACATCACTCTTTTTGTATTTATTGGATATGTGTAAATGATGAACGTATATAATGTTTCAGTGCCTCCAGGGGGCACACGAAATAAACTCCTTGCCTTGCATTGCCTTGAATATAAACGTCTAGTTTAATATATATATATATATATATATATATATATATATATATATATATATATATATATATATATATATATAAAGATGTATATTTCTCTGCTGAGAGCAAAGATTTAGGAGAAAAAAAAGCATCTCACTACAGGCATCGAGTTCATTCTTCCAGTTAATATGAAAACATTTATTACAGAACATCGAATGTGGCAACATGCTGCATTAATATTTGTACACATTTCCCTCTCCTGCACACGGTCAAATCTACATTGTGTGAGAATTTCTTCAATCTTACCAAGCCCTGCAGATTCGATCAGACCTTTGTCGCGTAAATTCTTCAAACTTTTGATAAATCCTGAACGACAAATAAAACCCGAACCATTCGAACAAAAAGAGATAACGGATATTTCCTGTTTCGCCATAAACTGAGTAATTCAAAGTAAATGTACTGCCCTTTAATTAAATGAAAAACTGGTGCAATGGATACATCGTCGGACTTTCGATCTGAGAGGGTTTCGATCAAGTTCTTTCTTTCTTTCTTTCCTTCCTTCTTTGGCGTTCGACAGCAACACAGTCAGGGTCAAAGTCCGAGGGGTGCCACAAACTGGGACGTCCGGCGAAGATCGGCTACCATCCCCCAGAGCTTGAGGTCCGCACCCCCAGGGTAGGACTGCTGCCGCATCTTCTCATACAGGGGGCAGTCTTGGAGAATATGGGATGGGATCTGGTCAGCCTGGCCGCAACCACATAGGGATGTGGCTGCCACTCCAATCCTCTTCAGGTGTGCTCGGAGGCCGCAGTGTCCTGTGCGAAGGCGGTAGATGGTAGTCTGGTGTAGCCTCTCCAGTGTCCTGATGGGATCATGGTACGCCTGGTAGCCTCCGTTCAGGGTGACTTCGGAAACTGCTGTGGATGAGAGTTTTAGCTTCCTCATACGTGGCAGGAACGGTCGGCAGTGTGAGCTGGCTTCCTTCCTTAGCAAGGTGTTCTGCACGCTCGTTGCCTGGGAGGCCTACATAGGCGGGCACCCACTGGAGGGTTGTTGGGGCTGTTTGGGTAAGGGTTGCGAGGGAGGCCTTGAGGGACTAGATCAGTGGACCAGGATCAGGGGAGTCAAGGGCCTGGAGTGTGGACATGGAGTCAGTGAAGATGGAGATGCTGCCAATGGGGCTTTCCACAGGAGGAGAGGAATATTCTGCTGTTGTGTCAATGGCCCGATTGAGTTCGAATCACGGTCACTGCGCCTGGTGGGTAATTATGGGTGGAAAAGTTTAGGATCTCCCAGGTCAACAGATGCGTACGTATGCCTGCTTAGTGCCTGAAACCCCTTCATGTGTATACGCATGCAGGAGATCAAATACCCACATTAAAGCTCCCGTTATCCATGTCGGCATTCGTTCGATGGGTTGTGGAAACAAGAACATACCTGGCATGCAATCCCCAAACCCCCCCGCCCCCGGCCCCCCTTCCCCCCGGGTTCGCCCCCCCTCCCCCGTCCCCCTTCCCCTCCTCCCCCACAACGCCCCCCCTCCCTTCCCCTCCCTCCCTCCAACCCCTCCCTAAGAGTATGACTGATTACATGGTGGGGAAAAAAACTATTGTACACGTAAAGGGCCACTCGTATACACGAAGGAATGTGGGACTCTCAGCCCACTAAAGACTGTTGTGTTAGCGTATTCGTCTGCAAAAGAGTCAGCGCTATGGAAATGCTTTATTGACTCACTTGTGTAAACAAAGTGAGTCTATGTTTTAACCCGGTGTTCGGTTGTCTGTGTGTGTGTGTGTGTGTGTGTGTGTCTGTGTGTCCGTGGTAAACTTTAACATTGACATTTTCTCTGCAAATACTTTGTCAGTCGACACCAAATTAGGCATAAAAATAGGAAAAATTCAGTTCTTTCCAGTCATCTTGTTTAAAACAATATTGCACCTCTGGGATGGGCACAAAAAAATAAAAAATGAAGCCTAATTATATGCAAACTGCATTTACTGTTGTATTTATATTTTTTGTATTCTCTAAACTTGGCACTTTGATCTGATATTCGACCCAACAACAAGAGCAGTCATTATTATCATTTTTTGTTCAAACAGGAACTTCTTTTGCTAAGCATGGAAGTTTTATTTATTTTGCAAACGTTTTGGTGCAGATAGTAAAAAAGGGAAATTACTCTAATTAATGCTAGGGGACTTAATTTGCTTTAAACTGATCTTTCTCATCTTAAACATTACATTTTGAAACAAGAGAGGCAAGGCCTTCAAGACTCACTTGTGATGCACTTTTTTTTTAAATCCAAGCTTTTTATGTATTGAGTATAATTTCAAAATGTAATGTTTAAGATGAGAAAGATCAGTTTAAAGCAAACTAAGTCCCCCAGCAGAGTAATTTCCCTTGTTTTACTGTCTGCACCAAAACGTTTGCAATAAACAAAACTTCCATGCTTAGCAAAAGAAGTTCCTGTTTGAACAAAAAATGATGAGAGATCTTTTGTTGGATCGAATATCAGATCAAAGTGCCAAATTTAGAGAATATAAAAAATATAAATATAACAGTAAATGCATAATACTCAATACATAAAAGCTTGGATTTTTTTTAAAGTGTATCACAAGTGAGTTTTGAAGGCCTTGCCTCTCTTGTTAAGTTTATTATCATTATTATTATTATCATTGTTATTTTTTTACCAGATATATTCAGAATGAGTCGTATTTTCGGAGTATCCTTGCGTTTACAAATTGTTTTGCTTCGACGGTAATAGTGCCTTCGCTTTATTGAACATGCTGCATCAAACTAATACAATGAACAGCTTCTAGGCTATTACGATTTTATCTGTGAAATGATGTAGTGTCAAGTGTTGATTTCACTGCACCAAGAGTTTGACGTCAAATCATTGTTACATCAAATTTGACGTCATCCACTTTTAAGTCTGTCAAATGAATGTGTGAGATCTAATTTTGTTAAGTCAGAAATATATGTATCTTCTGAAATCAAATCAATCAAATCATCGAACTTGTTCTTTGTGCGAAAGAGCAAGTGACATGTCTCTGTCTTTGAGGCTGAAGCTGCTTAGTTTTTCATTTTTATTTTCTCTTACGTTAAATATCGACTGAACAGGACATCGTGTAGATATTACAGCATCAAATGGATCAACACAAAAATCAACAACACGAGGAAAAATATCAGCTGTCCCAGTATCATAATCGTCAACCATTTGTGAAAAATATCAGCTTTCCCAATATCATAATCGACCGCAGTGCAATCGTTGCAAGGCTTTCGTTTTCCAACCTCTGACCATTCCCAAAACGACCGTTATAAATAAATAAAGACAGGGGTGTACATAGGTCAAGAAACCGATATGCCAGCGTCTGCTAGTGTAGTAATTTAGGTATCGCTAATTTGATAGTATAGGTCATTACTGTATGTTGAAACAGGGAGACACAAAAGCATCATACCACGATAGTTACGGCTTTGTAAGGTTTCTAACATGTCTGTGATTGGGGATGAGTTTCATTTTATAATGGAATGTCCCAGTTATGATCAGTTACAAAATAGATATGTTCCTAAAAAAAAAATATTTGTCTCCAAAATCGGTTTTTAATTTTTGTAATATGCTCAAAAGAGGCAAACAAAACAAAAAAAAAGTAATTTTAGCTGTAAGTAAGATGATTAGATTTGCAAATTTTGCCTAGCTATACTTTTGGAGTTAAATGACATTTTGTATTTTCTCAACTTTTATGTGACATTGCTGTGTATTTGGAAATGCTTGTTCTGGGCATGAAAAGATTATTTTGCAGTAATCCTCCATACTGCAATAGGAGTGAAAAGATAATTAAAACTTGAACTTGATTGTAGAATATTTTTTCCAGATTGATCTAGATTGCTTACCTGAAACCGACGACTTTGCTTGCTGTCACTGTCAGTGAACTTATCAAAGCAATCTTTGCTCTGTCAAGGCAATTCTGAACCAGTTGTCTCTGACTGACCACGATTTGATTCTTAGGGTTTCGTCAACTTCGCAAAGTCATACTGTCATACATGGAACGAGTACCTGTACGTCGATTTACTGATGTGCGGAATATTGCGAAGCAGAATCCCAACCGAAGAAATATGAAAATTTCAAGAAACTTACACTCAACTGAAACACAGACAAAAAAACAACAACAAAAAAACAAAAACAAAAAAAAACGACCAACAACAACAATAACAACACACACACACACACACACACACACACACACACACACACACACACACACACACACACACACACACACACACACACACACACACACACACACACACACACACACACACACACTCCACACACACACACACACACACACACACACACACACACACACACTCGAATCATTGGCCAGATGGCACTGGCAACACAATAATCCAAAGGCCGAGTTCTCTGTTGCCACAACATTATTTCCAGCCAGAACTGGCAAAATACATATATGAATGCTTTAAAGTTCGCAGTCCATAACTATGTCTTATGGAATATCCTGCATGTACTCACAACTTATTGCTTTTACTTTTTGTTTGCTTGTTGTGTTTAGTTTATAGTGTCCATAATTCCTATGATGGTTTTACGACAAATTAAATGAGTTCTGAGTTCTGAGTTCACACACACACACACACACACACACACACACACACACACACACACACATATCATTACATACGTCACTAAGCCAGACCACTGCCACAAGTGAAAAGTGGGAAAACTGCGTTAATCATGTCATGGACGGATAAACTAAGACGGGGTCAGTCCAAATCTTTTCTTTTTTCTTTCTTTTTTGTTGTTGTTGTTGTTGTTGTTTTTGTTTTTGTTTTGTTTCTTAGCAACCACAGCAACTGCAGCAACAAAACCAGCAAGCAGCGCAAAGCAGAGCGAAGAACAAACACAGTATTATACACACAGAGTATGGTGTGTTGCACGACACAGCTTCACTTACATAGTCCACAGTGAAATTGGACTTTACGGCTTTTGTTTTTTTTAAACACGCATTGTTCATTGTAACTTTGAGCTATTTCCCTCTCCTTGTTGCGCATTGCCGCGAATTCTAAAATTGCATTGTCTACAGAATTTAGCCGGAGCGTGTTCAATGATTGACTCGAGCGTTGTTCTCTAAATGTAGCCAATGCTTAGTGGCTGCTGCTGCAAATGGAACTTCGATTTCGTCTCCTCCGAAGAATTAGCACCTAGACACTAGCACTCCTGGTTACACGGGAGGGTAGGGAGGAAGGCAGGGAAGGTAGGGAGGGAGGCAGGGAGGGAGACGGCCAGCCCAAACCCAGAGACGTCTCCAATTTCCATGGGAGGAAAATGTCTACGCCGCAAGTACGCATCAAGCACATTTTGCAAGACAAAGATTTTTTTTTTTTTTTTTCCTTTTACCCACAAGCCGCCGTGGTGAAGTGGTCAGTGCCGTTAACAGATGACTGGAAGGTCGTGTGTTCAAGCGCCGCTCCCTTACCCCCCTCCCCCCCCCCCCCCCCCCCCCCCCCCCCCCCCCCCAACCCCCCTTCCCCCCCCTCCTCCCCACCGCCCCCCCCCCCCACACACACACACAAAAGGTGTGATTTTCTGTGAGCCCATGGTCGGCTCTTTTCTAGAGTTGAGCGTGTTCCGTGGGCTTATATGGGAAGACTGACCACACAGATGGGCACAGTAGCCGAGTGGCTACAGCGTTTGGTTTTCAATCTGAAGGTCCCGGGTTCGAATCTCGGTAACGGCGCCTGGTGGGTAAAGGATGGAGATTTTTCCGATCTCCCAGGTCAACATATGTGCAGACCTGCTAAGTGCCTAAATCCTCTTCGTGTGTATACGAACGTAGAAGATCAAAAAACGCACGTTAACTCTTTCCATACGAACGGCGAAAGAGACGACGTTAACAGCGTTTCACCCCAATTACCATCATCAAAATATTGCAAGCGGAAGGCTCTTATACTGAAGAGGTGAATGTTGACAAAGAATACCACAATTCTGACGACGGAAGCTAAAGGTTGGGTCATTCAGACACCCACAGGACATCCGAGGGGTCTGTGTAGAGGAGAAGAGAGGACTGGCCGTACTGAGTGAGTTAAAAATCAGAGAGAGAGAGAGAGCAGATTGATTTGACAAGTGACCTTGAAAATCCATCATGCGTGGAACGTATTTCAGGCCATGTCAACTGTCATGTCCCCTCGTTATCTCTCATTGACTCCAACGTGAACACGAAGATCTCCCTGAACTACTTTCAACTTGAATGTCGCTGTCACGGTTTGTGGAGTTAACACGCTAACAAATTTCCGATTCCTTTGAAGACCCTCCCACCCCCCCACCACCACCCCCACACCCTCCCCTCCCCTCCCATCTTTTCCCTATCTCTTGATTGAGCGTGCACGCATAGAGAGACAGGCAGAGAGAGGTACACAGACATAGAGAGAGAGAGAGACAGACGGAAATAGACAGAGAGATAGACAAACAGAGAGAGAGAGAGAAGAGTGAGAGAGAGACTGAGAGACAAAGACAGAGACAGAGAGAATGTGTGTGTGTGTGTGTGTGTGTGTGTGTGTGTGTGTGTGAGTATGTATGTGTGCAAATGTGTGTGTGCACATATATATATATGTGTGTGTGTGTGTGTGTGTGTGTGTGTGTGTGTGTGTGTGTGTGTGTGTGAAATAGACAGAGACAGAATGAGTGAGACAGACAAACAGACAGATAGCCAGACACGACAGACACACAAACAGACATGGCACGACAAATAACAGACAGAGAAGATACACAGATGAATTTGACGGATGGGCGTGGTTAATGAAATCCAACAAGATAAAAAAAAAAAAAAAAAAAAACAAGAGAGGCAAGGCCTTCAAGACTCACTTGTGATAAATTAAGTCCCCTAGCATTAATTACAGAGTAATTTCCCTTTTTTACTACCTGCCACCAAAACGTTTGCAAAATAAATAAAACTTCCAT
>NC_134887.1:12947197-12949697 GCF_041734735.1 Babylonia areolata
TGTGTGTGTGTGTGTGTGTGTGTGAGTGTGTCCGCAGCATCTCTTTGAAGGTGCATGCCCATCTTTATGACTGTCTGGGTGTTCCTCTCAACTCAAAAGTGATCGTTCGTTTGTCTGTCTTCTGCTTTGGGATCTCCCTCCCCTCTTTCTCCTGTGTCTCGTTGTCTGGTGGAGTCTTCTGTTTCTCTCTCTGTGTCAATCCATTTTTCTATTGCTGGTTTTTCTGTATTCTTTGGGTTTTTTTCTCTGTTATTGTTGCTGCTCTTTGTCCCTGTCTGTATTCTTTAATTTGTTTTCCGTCTCTTTGTCAGCATTTCTCACCCCTCCCCTCCCCCAGATCTCTCTGTGTCTCTGTCTCTCTGTCTCTGTCTCTCTGTCTCTCTCTCTCTCTCTCTCTCTCTCTCTCTCTCTCACTCTCTCTGTCTTCTTCCTTGATATCTATATTCTCTTAACGCCTCTGTCTCTCATCTCACCCCTTCTACTCCACCTCTATCAGAGTGAACTAAGATGTCGTTTATGTAACACAGACAGAGAAGATGAGATCCTTTTTTTTTGGTTAACGTGTCCTGCCCTTTTTGACCTTAGATCGAAATTAATTGAATCTTAGTATGATAATAATCCTTGCAGTTTTAGATTAAATGTGTTGTTGTTGTCGTCCAGAAATGAGTCTACTCTCTATGGACTCGCTATTTATATTTACAAATCCTTGAAAAGACTGAACATTATGACATCATAATCTTTTCTTTTGCTGATGTATTATGTTTATGATATAACTGTGGTCACAGTTATAATTACAGTATTTGTACTTATGTCACACCCCTTCAGTGAGGGGCTTTGGCCTTTATTTGAATAAAACAGTTCGTTCGTTCGTTCGTACTCCACCTATATTAATTTTTTCGACCCAGTCTGTTCATTTCCTTTTCAACCCCTGTCTAGATGACACACCTCTTCCTCTCCACAATTTCCACAACCCTTCCCTCCCTTTCCCCTTTCTCCACAGTATCAGTATCAGTATCAGTATCAGTAGCTCAAGGAGGCGTTACTGCGTTCGGACAAATCCATATACGCTACACCACATCTGCCAAGCAGATGCCTGACCAGCAGCGTAACCCAACGCGCTTACTCAGGCCTTGAGAGAGAGAGAGAGAGAGAGAGAGAGAGAGAGAAAAGACCCACAGATCCCACCAGTGTATGTTAGTCCTTGTACCTTCTGTCCTAAAGACAAGGATGGAGGGAAGGTGGCGGGGGGGGGGGGGGGGGGGGGGGGGGGGGGGGGGGGTTCTGGCCGAAAGCCCCAGGGAAACCGACAGCCAAGTGAAGCAGTAATACATACAAGGCTCCTGGTGGTGGCAAGTGGATCGCTCGGTGATCAAAGACCATTGTATAGTCCGTCTGATTCAATCCCCCACCACCCCCCACACCTCCAGTCGCGCAGTCGTCTAGGAATAATGGAGGCAATGGGAGTCTTCCTTCTTCCTTACATTTTCTTCTTTATGGAATGAATTCTCAAAAGGTGTGTGAAGTGTGTTAAGTGATGGGAAAATATTCAAACTGTGAAGTCAGAGACTCTTGGTTCAGATCCTGGATTGCACATGAAGGAAATGGAGAGATGCTGGGATTCTCGGATGTCTCTCCCAAGCCGTTTCGGTCCCCCATCGAAATTATGCGAAAATTTCGTCCCAAAGCGCTCGACCCCCCCACCCCCCCCACTCTGTCTCTGTCTCTGTCTGTCTGTCTCTCTCCACCCACCCCACCCCCACCCCCATCTCTTTCCCCGTCTCTTTCTGTCTCTTTCTCTCTCTCTTTCTTTCTCTCTTTGTCTCTCTCTCTCTCTCTCTCTCTCTGTCTCTCCCTCCGTATCTGTCTCTTTCTCTGTCTCTCTCTCTCTCTGTCTTTCTCTGTCTGTCTGTCTTTGACTCTCTTTCTCTCTCTCCCTCTCTCTCTCTATTTCTCTCTCCCCGTCTCTTTCCCTGTCTCTCTCTCTCCCTCCGTCTCTGTCTCTCTCTCTGTCTCTCTGTCTTTGTCTGTCTCTCCGTCTCTGTCTGTCTGTCCCTGTCTGTCTGTCCGTGTTCAAATGGTTTTCTCTGTATCAAAACATTCAGGCAACTTTGTCAACACGAACACAACTAATCTGGATAAACACGGTCGTCCTCAAGAAACCTCAGTGGTTTGATTAAGTGTTGAGAATATATAACCTCACAAGTATTGCAATCTGAATTATGTGACTACTGCAGAAATTGGATAAAGAAACAAAATAAGATGTAGGAAAAAGGTGACAGTAATGACATTAATGATAGTTAATAAACAACTAAGCAAATAAATGTAAATAAACGTACAGACACGAACACACACAGACACACACCCACACCCACACACGACCCTACACACACACACACACACACACACACACACACACACACACACACACACACACACACACACACACACACACACACTCACTCACTCACTCACTCACTCACTCACTCTCATACAGACACAC
>NC_134887.1:12952197-12957197 GCF_041734735.1 Babylonia areolata
AAACAGTATATCAATAGTTTTTGTTTTCTCTGTATCAAAACATTCAGGCAACTTTGTCAACACGAAAACAACTAATCTGGATAAACACGGTCGTCCTCAAGAAGCCTCAGTGGTTTGATTAAGTGTTGAGAATATATAACCACACAAGTATTACAATCTAAAATTATGTAGCTACTGCAGAAATTGAAGTTTAATATCACAATTCCCGCTTCAGTGCTGTTGAATAAAAAGCTCGATTCGATTGAAATGTGAACTTGCTTACAGCTTTCTCTGTATGGATCTGTATCTACAGTAATTGACAAGTGTTTGGCGTTGTGGAGTGCCATCCAGTTTGCATGGATAACTCTACTTCTGCACTTGTTATTTGTATTTGTATTTCTTTTTATCACAACAGATTTCTCTGTGTGAAATTCGGGCTGCTCTCCCCAGGGAGAGCGCGTCGCTATACTACAGCGCCACCCATTTTTGGGTATTTTTTCCTGCGTGCACTTTTATTTGTTTTTCCTATTGATGTGGATTTTCCTACAGAATTTTGCCAGGAACAACCCCTTTGTTGCCGTGGGTTCTTTTACGTGCGCTAAGTGCATGCTGCACACGGGACCTCGGTTTATCGTCTCATCCGAATGACTAGCGTCCAGACCACCACTCAAGGTCTAGAGAAGGGGGAGAAAATATCGGCGGCTGAGCCGTGATTCGAACCAGCGCGCTCAAATTCTCTCGCTTCCTAGGCGGACGCGTTACCTCCAGGCCATCACTCCATCTGTGTACTGTGTGCAGACCTGTTCAGGCACCTCGTTCGTATGTATGCACACGCAGAAGATAAAAAAAAAAAGAAAAAAGAAAAAAAAGTAAGCACATTAAAGATCCTGTGATCTATGTCAGCGTTCGCTGGGTTATGGAAACCCAGCGTGCGCCTCCTCCCCCCCCCCCCCCCCCCCAAGCCCCTCCCAACCCCGAAAACGGATTATGGCTGCCTACATTTCGTGGTAAATAAACAGAATGGTCATGCACGTAAAATGTTACATGCCCGTTTGAGTGAGTGAGTGAGTGTGTGTGGGTGTGTGTGTGTGTGTTGGTGCGCGTGAACTTGCGTGTGTGTGTGTGTGTGTGTGCGTGTGGGTGTGTGGGTGTGTGGGTGGGTGGTGCGCGTTGTACGCACGTGCGTGGTTGCGTGTCTGTCACAAGGAATTCCCAGCCACGGACAACCATCACGAATATCAGTAAAAGCAACAGCGTCCTTCCACCACCTCCACCTCCGCCCAGCCTCCCACCACCACCACCACTCCCCTTTGCCCTCCCCCCCCCCCTCCCCCCTCCTCCCCCCCTCACCCCCCCACCCCCACCCACCCCTCGCTCTTCGACCCCCCATCCTACTGTCCAGTCACAATTCATTTCCCCCAGTTCCTCAGTGCTTGTCACATCCTCTTACTCCACTGTTACCTTCTGTATATATATATTTTTTTTTTTTCTTTTTCTTTTTCTTTATCGTTCCTGTCTCACCACATCTGCTATGATCTCTCCAGTGATCTCAAGTATCTCTGCTGATTTTGGCGTGTCTCGTGGAAGCACACAAGTAAGCTGCCAGACGTGTGCCGCACGTGCACGGCATGTGGTCATGTGTCGATTTTTTTTTTTTTTTTTTTTTTTAATGTTCTGGTCGGTAGGGAAAACAGTCATGTTTTTTTTTGTTTTTTTTTTTGTTTTGGTCTGCATTAAAGTAATGAGTTCGTCAATAAAATACAGATCTTTAATTAACCTATGTGCTTGTTAGTATTTTTCCCCATAAATTTCTATTTCATAGGCAATATATACCGGGGCTGATCTACCTTCTCTTGAAGACATATATTATAAGCGGCTACTCAAAAAAGCAAAATCATTCAGCCAGGACGAATCACATCCAGCTTTTCGGATTTTCGAGATGCTCCCCTCTGGTCGACGGTACAGAAGTATAAGGACGAAAACCAATCGCTTCGCCAATAGCTTTTTCCCCAAAGCAGTCAATGCACTGTCTCTCGAACAAATCTAGTATGATAAATAGAATTGTGCAATCAACAACGATCTACTTGAAGATCTAGTCATCAGCCCCATTCACATGTAATATGCAGCTTCTGTTCAAACATGTGTGTGTGTGTGTGTGTGTGTGTGTGTACAGTGTGTGCATGTGTGAGTATGCACAAGTTGTTGTTTTTTTATATTGATATGCACTTTATGTATCCTAATTTCTACTGTATCTATGTTTGTGTATGATTTTCGATTTATGTTCGTACCTTGTTATGTACTCCCCCACCCCACCCCACCCCTATATTCCTTGATACCCCGGTACACCTGGTAATAAAGACATATTCTAATCTATTCTTCTGTTCTATTCACACACACGTACACCCTGTGAATTATCCAGATAAATGCAATCCAAACAAACGCATCAATGCGATAAAATCCTACACACCAGTAACACTGACGCATTCATAAAACAAACCCCCCACCCCCCCTCCCCCACCTCCTGTCCTCTCTCACACCACCCATCCTCATCACACATGCTGGACTCCTAATGGAACAAATAGATTCAAGCTTTTACTTTCCTTGACAACTGAAATCAACCTCCCGATAATTTCCGAGAAAGATGATCGACTGAGTTTTTCCATCTCACAGGGTAAAAATAGCACCCCCAAGTAAAACTATCACCGAAACCCATTTTTAGTTTAGTGAACATGGCTCTGGTTATAATGGTCTGTCAATTTTACACGTCAGCAGGAAAAAAAAAAAAAAAAAAAAAAAAAAAAAAAAAAAAAAACGGAAAGAAAACGGAGAATCTTTGGATCAACTGAGGGCGAGTCCGTGTATGTGTAAAACATCTGTCTGTATTCAACAAGAGCAACCACACCGTTTCGTTCAGTTTTCGCTTTTGACTGCTTTTGAAAAAAAAAAAAAAAAAAAAAACTGATCGGTGTTAAGCATCTTGAAATGACTCCTTTGTGGTATGTGGGTCTTTGTGGGTTAGGTGCAACATTGTTTTGATTTTGATTTGAGCAACCACAGCAACTGCAGCAACAAAACCACAAGCAGTGCAATGCAGAGCGAAGAACAAACATAGTATTATACACACAGAGCAATCAATCAATCAATCAATCAATCAAAAACACTTGATTAATCCACATGGAAATTAAGTTGTGCAATCACAGGCTCATTGTAAACACTGACATAAAATCATGCGCAACATAAGAAGAGATTAAAACTAGTCAAATAAGAATTCCCAATAGCTGACGATATACTAACACCCCCCCCACCCCCACCCCCCACCCCAACCCCCCCACACACACACACACACATACTCATGTTAAGACAATAGGGTATTGCACAACAATATTAACAAATGAAAACATCCAACAAAAAAAGGGTATAAGATTACTAAAAATGGCATGCGCGCACGCAAGCACACACACACACACACACACACACACACGCACACACACGTTAAGACCATAAGGTATTATGCATCGAGCATGGTGTGTTCAGCTTCACTTACATAGTCCGCGGTGAAATTGGACTTAATGTTGTAGTTGTGTTGTTGTTTTTTTACACACGCATCGTTCATTGTAACTTTGAGCTATCTCACCTTTGCGCATTGCCGCGAATTCTAAAATTGCATTGTCTACAGAATTTAGCCGGAGCGTGTTCAATGATTGACTCGAGCGTTGTTCTCTAAATGTAGCCAATGCTTAGTGGCTGCTGCTGCAAATGGAACTTCGATTTCGTCTCCTCCGAAAAATTAGCACCTAGACACTAGAACTCCTGGTTACACGGGAGGGTAGGGATGGAGGCAGGGAAGGTAGGGTGGGAGGCAGAGAGGGACACATCCAGCCAAACCCAGAGACGTCTCCAATTTCCATGTGAGGAAAATTCCGCGTCGCACGTGCGCATCAAGCACATTTTGCAAGACACCACCAGCCCGCCGTGGTGAAGTGGTTAGTGCCGTTGACAGACAGATGACTGGAAGGTCGTGGGTTCGAGCCCGCCCCCTAAAAAGGTGTGATTTTCTTTGAGCCCATGGTCGGCTTTTTTTCAGGAGTTGTTTGTGTGCCGTGGGCCTGAAAGGGAAAGACTGTGACCACACTGACAGGGGGTAACCCAGATTACTGACGCGTCTTTAGGAGTGCTGCTCAGCTTTCCTTGATTCTTTCTTTCTTTCTTTCTTTTAGGTTAACGTCTTTTCCCTGTTATTGGTGATATTAGACGGAGCTTTCCATCACCAGCACTGCAGGTGTCTATATCTCTCGGGCGTGGCTGACGCCGGGATAATTTATGGTATGAAAGGAATTCTTAGAGTACTACTGTCTTGTCACGTCATCGTTCCAAACTTAAAAGCCCAAAGCAGCATCGTCACTATCCTTATCATCATCATTCATCATTGATATAGACAACAAAATGTACCTAATTTCTATGGCATTTTGAACTTTCTTCTCATGGTAGTCTCAGTCTTATCACGTCATCCCAAACTTAAAAGTCACAAAAACAGCATCGTCAATATCTTTGCCATCATTCAACATCGATATAGACGACAAAATGTACCTAATTCTGTGGCATGTCGTGTCTTTTTCTCATGGTAGTCTCACTCTCCAGTGGAAGCCAAACTGTACGGCACCCTGGAGGAGCTGCGACGGACGGCAGCCTTCATCGAGGACACCGGGCTGCTCATCTAATGGGAGGCGAACGAGGAAGAAGAAGAAGAAGAAGACTCTCGATTTTATCTCGACTTCTATGCTTGTTGTTTGTCAGCCAGGGGAATCGGCTGATTCAGGGCTTCTGTTTGTAGGGACAAATCGCTCTTTTATATTTTTCGAGGAAATTTAACGCTTTCTGGTCTTAGGCATATCCCAGTGCGAAAGTGGTAGATTATCTAATTTTGAAAAGAAAATGAGCAGTTTTATCTTTTTTGTATACTTACCAGAGAAAGAAGCACATTTTATATTGTGTGGTTTAACTATTTTTATCCTCTCTCTCTC
>NC_134887.1:12967197-12979697 GCF_041734735.1 Babylonia areolata
GCGTCGAGGCAACGCAAATGTGATACAATGCAATATAATGCAATGCAATGCGATCGATGCGATACGATACGACACAATACAATACAATACAGTACAATACAATACGCCATAGCACGACACAATGTAATATAATCAATACAATACAATACTATACAGTGCAACACAACACAACACAACAACAACAAAATGCTTTGTTGTGCCTTGATCACGGGAAAACGTGAACAGAAATGCTATCGCTCTCCCCCTGCACACTCTCACTGCACGTGAGTAAAAATCATATTAGATACAGGCGCTTTAAAATTGTTGTTTGAAATTATGACATAATAAAAAAAAAATCTAGAGTAACTGTGATCAGACTGGGATACGCATACAAACACACATACAGCAGTTCACATCTTATGTATGTATATATATATATACATACATAGATATACATACATATACATATAGATAGATATCACACAAACTCACCAGATATCACATAAACTCACCACATATCACAACAACTCACCAGATATCACAACAACTCACCAGATATCACAACTCACTAGATATCACAACAACTCACCAGATATCACAACTCACTAGATATCGCACAAACTCACCAGATATCACAACAACTCACCAGATATCACAACTCACTAGATATCGCACAAACTCACCAGATATCACAACTCCCTAGATATCGCACAAACTCACCAGGTATCACAACAACTCACCAGATATCACAACAACTCACCAGATATCACAACAACTCACCAGTTATCCCACAAACTCACCAGAGCACATGAGCTTCAAGGATTTCACGGATCCTCCCCATGGTGCCCCCAAGGCCACGTGCGAGCGAATATAGCGGTTCTTCCAGTCCTGGCTGACCAGGTGATTGTAGAAGTGGAGCAGGACGGGATTGCCCATCGAGTGCGCCACCACCACGACTCTAGAGTTGCCGTTCTTCTCGTAGGTGTCTTCGATGAGGCGTCTCAAGTCTTGGAAAAAGCCTTGCATCTCGTCTGCACCGTCAGAGATAGAAACTAAACTGTGGCTTCAATTGTTCGTTTGTAGTTGGATTCACGTGCAAGGATGATGATGATGATGATGGTGGTGGTGATGTGCGTGGTATGGTCTGTGTGTGTGAAGGTTGCGGGTACTTGGCTTGGTGCATGTATTCTAAAGTTGTCCCCCCCCCCCCCCCCACCCCAACCCCCTAATTTGCCTGTTTATTTGTTTTTGTTGGCTTTTTTTTTACTTTGTGGTGGGACTTCGGTGAGACCTGTTTATTGAATGATTGATGATCTGATAGATCAATCAGTAAACTGATTTAGTTAGCATGATCACTGTGCTGTATGAAAACGCTGCTCTCAATGCGTACTCATACATAGCCAAATATTCATTTAGTTAACTTCGAAATTGTCCTTCCTTCCTTCGTTCCTTCCTTACCCTCTTCTGTTCTTCCCTCCTTCATTCCATCTTCCTCCTACTCCTCCATTCCGTCCTTACAGCCTCTCCCCCTCATCTTTCTTTTTTTTTTTTTTTTTCTCCCAACCGTTCCTCTTCCTCCTCCCCTTCCTTCCTCCCCCCTCCCCCCTTCTGTCTTCCTCGCTCCCTCCTGTATTTCTCTCTCGTCCTTCTTTCCTTTTCTTATTCTTTTTTTTTCTTGATTTCGTTTTTTTTTTTTTTTCTAAATATTTCCTTCTTCTTCGTTCTTCTTTTTCTTTCTTTCTTTCTTTCTTTCTTTGTTCTTCTTTTTCTTTCTTTCTTTCTTTCTTCCGTCCGCCCTTCCTTTCTTGTTTTCATTCCTTTGATGGATTCTTTTTTTCTTTTTCTAAATATTTCCTTCTCCTTCGTTCTTCTTTTTCTTTCTTTCTTTCTTTCTTTCTTTCTTTGTTCTTCTTTTTCTTTCTTTCTTTCTTTCTTTCTTTGTTCTTCTTTTCTTTCTTTCTTTCTTTCTTTCTTTCTTTCTTTCTTCTTTCTTTGTTCTTCTTTTTCTTTCTTTCTTTCTTTCTTTGTTCTTCTTTTTCTTTCTTTCTTTCTTTCTTTCTTTGTTCTTCTTTCTTCTTTTTCTTTCTTTCTTTCTTTCTTTCTTTCTTTCTTTCTTCCGTCCGCCCTTCTTTACTCTTGTTTTCATTCCCTTGATTGATTGATATGATACGGATGCTATCTCCAGCCACAGACCAAGCACTTGGCGCTTTTGCAAACACGGGCGGGAGACACGTGCACAGCAGGTTGCCCATCTGGCTAGAACCGCGTGAGGGCTGCCAATCGGCGCTTTGTCTCGTTTCCGAATGTTTTTCTCCCATGTGGAGTGATGGCCTACAGGTAACGCGTCCGCCTAGGAAGCGAGAGAACCTGATCGCGCTAGTTCGAATCACGGCTCAGTCGCCAATATTTTCTCCCCCTTCACTAGACATTGAGTGGTGGTCTGGACGCAATTCATTCGGACGAGACGATAAACCGAGGTCCTGTGTGCAGCATGCACTTAGCATGCGTAAAAGAACCCACGGCAACAAAAAGGTTGTCCATGGCAAGCTTCAGGAGAAAAATCCACTTCGATAGGAAAAACATAAAACCACCCAGGAAAAAATACGAAAAAAAAAAAAAAAAAAAAGTGTGGCGCTCTCAGAGTAGCGACGCGCTCTCCCTGTGGAGAGCAGCCCGAATTTCACACAGAGAAATCTGTTGTGACAATAAAAGAGAAATACAAATACATCACACTTACTGGGAGACTTCCTGAAATCGTAAGGTGCTGCCGTCACGTCCTTGTTTCTGGTGAAGCCATTGGACACGAGCGTGTTGACCAACTGAGCATAATAGGGCACTGAAACACACACACACACACACACACACACACACACACACACACACACACGCCACTATTATTATTCATGCAGATGATGATCATGATACTATTTCTACTACAACTACTACTACTACTACTACACTACTCCTGCTGCTTCTGCTACTGTTAACGATATGCTATTTTGAAATTATCATCATGAGATTTACAATTTGTGTGTGTGTGGATGATGTAACAAACGAAAGTAGCAGCGCTTGCCATTAGTGATGTTGCTCATACACATGGAAGTGCCGCCTTCCCTCTTTCCCCTTACCCATCTCTAACCCCACACCTCACCCCTTACCCCTCTACCCGCCCCTCTTCCCACTCCACCGCCCCACCCCTCCCACCTAAGTGGAGTGATGGCCTAGAGGTAACGTGTCCGCTTAGGAAGCGAGAGAATCTGAGCCCGCTGGTTCGAATCACGGCTCAGCCGCCGATATTTTCTCCCCCTCCACTAGACCTTGAGAAGTGGTCTGGACGCTAGTCATTCGGATGAGACGATAAACCGAGGTCCCGTGCGCAGCATGCACTTAGCGCACGTAAAAGAACCCACGGCAATAAAAGGGTTGCTCCTGGCAAAATTATGTAGAAAAATCCACTTCGATAGGAAAAACAAATCAAACTGCATGCAGGATAAAAATAATAAAAAAAAAAGGCTGGCGCTGTGGTGTAGCGACGCGCTCTCCCTGGGGAGAGCAGCCCGAATTTCACACAGAGAAATCTGTTGTGATAAAAAGAAATATAAATACAATTTATTCCACAGACTGAGTTTGTTTGGGCTTCCTGTAGGGGTGGGGGGGGGGGGAGGGGGAAGGAGGGTTGCGGGGGAGGTGTATGGCAGGGGAAGAGGTGGTGGGGTGTAAACAGGGCAACGTTTCCCATGTGTGGCTGTGTGTGGGTGTGTGGGTGTGAGTAAGCGTGGGCGTTTTTTCTGAGGTGAGGGGGCGGAGGGTGGGGGTGGGGGGACTCACGAAAACCGGAAAGACGAAGGGCTTCTCTCCTCTTCTTCTCCTTCGTCTCCTTCCATACCGGCCAGATGTCCACTTCAGAATAGCCGCCTCGGAGCTTGGCAGAGTACGCTTTCTTCATTCTGCCAGAACGCAGCGCCCGGGCTCTAAACGACGACGACGACGACGACGACGATACACCACCGCCACCGTCATCTGCGGCGGCGGCTGCGGCGGCGGCTTCGCCTTCCTCCCGCTGCTGCCCGCGTTTGCGGAAGCGGTTCTCCATACCGGCGCCGTTGCATTGGTCGGAAACGGGCCACAGCCACTCTACGCTCTCGGTGTCACCGAACCTTCCAGGCCGGATGTCCACGCCTTCCCTGTTGGTGGTGACGTGCTCGCGTGGGTCGTAGTGGAGTCTGTGTGTGAGAAGAGGGGGGGGGGGAAAAATCAGCTCCATCTGGTGCCAGTTGCATTGCTTGGTTTTTTTGACAGTTACACATGACTAAAATAATGCCTACGTTGACCGAATTACGTCTTTGGTCAGTTCTATACAAGGCACAGTTAGCAGCGGGGTTACGACCATACTTGGCTTGTCCGTCCGAGCAATGCAACTGCCTCCTGGCAGGAATTTAGGATGCTAAAGTAGGACATTTGCACCTGTCCCACTTTAAAATCCTTTAATTCAGATCAAGGAAATTAGGATGCTAAAGTAGGACATTTACACCTGTCCCACTTTAAAATCCTTTAATTCAGATCAAGGAAATTAGGATGCTAAAGTAGGACATTTGCACCTGTCCCACTTTAAAATCCTTTATATCAGATCAAGGAAATTAGGATGCTAAAGTAGGACATTTACACCTGTCCCACTTTAGAATCCTTTAATTCAGCTCCAGGAAGTTAGGTTTGCTGAAGTGGGACGCTTGCACCTGTCCCACTTTAGAATCCTTTAATTCAGCTCCAGGAAGTTACGTTTGCTGAAGTGGGACGCTTGCACCTGTCCCACTTTAAAAATCCTTCAATTCAGCTCCAGAAAGTTAGGTTTGCTGAAGTGGGACGCTTGCACCTGTCCCACTTTAGAATCCTTTAATTCAGCTCCAGGAAGTTAGGTTTGCTGAAGTGGGACGCTTGCACCTGTCCCACTTTAGAATCCTTTAATTCAGCTCCAGGAAGTTAGGTTTGCTGAAGTGGGACGCTTGCACCTGTCCCACTTTAGAATCCTTTAATTCAGCTCCAGGAAGTTACGTTTGCTGAAGTGGGACGCTTGCACCTGTCCCACTTTAAAATCCTTTAATTCAGCTCCAGGAAGTTAGGTTTGCTAAAGTGGGACGCTTGCACCTGTCCCACTTTAGAATCCCTAAATTCAGCTCCAGGAATGTAGGATGCTAAAGTAGGACATTACCCAGTGAGGGTTGAGAGACAGCAAGAGCATGAGAGAAGGGTAGTACCAAGGGTGTAAATGTCGCACTTCAGCATCCTAAATTCCTGGAGCTCAACTTAGGATGCTAAAGTAGGACAAGGGAGTGGATGGGGGTGGGGTGGGGGGTGGGGTGGTGTGGTGAGAGGAGGGTTGGGGTGGGGGTAAGGGGGGGGGGGGTTGTCTTTGAGGGAGTAAGAAGGGGAGGAGTAAATTTGGGGCGTGAGGGGGGGGGGGGGGGGGGGGCTGCGGAGGGAAATGGCGGTCCTTTCTTCCCCCCCTTTTTACTTACTTCCTTTCCCAGCCTCTCTCTCTCTCTCTCTCTCTCTCTCTCTCTCTCTCTCTCTCTGTCTCTATCTCTAGGTCTGTCCGTCTCCCTGTCTGCCTGTTTCTCTCTCTCCCCCCCCCCCCTCCCCTGTCGCCCACCCCTCTCTCTCTCTCTCTCTCTCTCTCTCTCTCCTTCTCTCTATGACTTTTTCTCTGTCTCTGTCTGTCTGTCTGTCTCTCTCTCTCTCTTTCTGTCTCTGGCTGTCTGTCTGTATCGGTTTGGGTGAGGATGGGCAGGAGTGGGGGGGAGTGGGGGGAGGAGGGGCAGGGGGGCGGAGCGGGGCCCAGGGGGGGGGGGGGTGATAGATAGTACGCACACACTCACGCGCGCGATGTGTGAATGTTTTGTGTAAGTTCACGTGTGCGTCCTTGCCTGCCCGCGTGGGTACATGCATACATACGTGACTTTCTACACACACACACACACACACACACACACACACACATATATATATATATATATATATATATATATATATGTGTGTGTGTGTGTGTGTGTGTGTGTGTGTGTGTGTGTGTGTTTATGTCTGTGTCTGTGTGCCTGTGACGTAAGAAAACAACAGCAGCAACAACAACAGCAACACACACACACACACACACACACACACACACACACACACACACACACACACACACACAAACTGGACCTCAAGGTCTCCAGAGTGCAGTTGAGGTCCAGCAACATCGCCATAGGGTTGACCCAGATGTTGACGTATTTCTTGGTGGTGCCCACACAGGGAAGAACAGGGACGTACTTCTCGTCCGTCAACCTCGCGCACAGCTGACTGCCTCCCAGTCCTGGCACTGACGCACGCACACACACACACACACACACACACACACACACACACACACACACACACACACACACACACACACACACACACACACACACACACACAACTTTGATAAATAAATAAATAGATAGATAAATAAACAAAGAAATTAATGAGTAAATAAATAAATAAATAACAATAAATAAGCGGGTAGATGAATGGATATTAAATAATAAGCAAACAAACAGATGAATGAATGATTAACTAAGTAAACAAATAAATAAGTACTCTAAGGAAATTGATAATAAACTCAGTGGCTGCGGTGGATTAAACACTGGGATAGTTCGTGAAATCTCTCTGTTTGAGTCATTTGTTTGCTCAAAGTAGCATCGTTAAGCTTTCAGTCGTTTAACCCTTTCACTGCCAAACTCGCATTTATGCAGCAGCTAGGTTGAGGACCCATGTCAATGAAGGGGTGACACCAGATCATGGGTCTGTTATCCATGAACCTACTGTTCTTTATGTTCGGTGGTAGGACAGTTCATATTTTCTACACATCACCAAGGGGAATCCCCAGCTATTCTTAGACATCATATTTTCTGTGTTTATAGCACAAGCGAATTTTGCACTCTAAATTGACTGGCGGTGAAAGGTTTAATAATTAAACACCAACAACATAACCAATAACAACAAAAACAAAAAGGTGATTTGGTGGACTTTAAAGGCAACGTTGATGTGCTTCCTGATGGCAGTCAGTTATTGAATTAATGTCTACAATGACACTCTGGGAAATGAAGGGCGCAACAGCCGAGTGGGTTAATTTAAAACGTTGGACTTTCAGTCTGAGGGTCCTGAGATCCAATCTCGGTCACAGAGCCTGGTGGTGGTGGTGGTGGTGGGAATAGGGTGGAGGTTTCTTTTTCTTTCTTTCTTTTTTTTTTTTTTTTTTTCACCGATCTCCCAGGTCAATAGATATGCAAACCTGCTAGTGCCTGGGCCTCCAAGTGTATGCTCATACGTCCCCAACCCCTGTCTCCCCCCCCCCACACCACCCCCCCACACACACACACAGGACCCCCCACCCCCACCCCCCCACCCCACCATACCCCTCCCCACCCACGAAAAACAAAACAAAGTCAAAACAACAACAACAACAAAACAAACAAAACAAAAACAAAACAAGGAAAAAAACACCAAACAACAATATGAAAAACAAATACCCCTCCCGCCCCCCCCCCCCCCCCCCCCCCCCAAAAAAAAAAAAAAAAAAAAAAACAAACAAAAAAACCCAAAACAGCAACAACAACAAAACAACCCCCCACTCCCGCCAAAACAAACAGAAGAAAAAACACACACAAAAAAAACACACAAAAAAACAACAACAACAACAACAAAACAAAACAACAACAACAGCAACAACAACAAAACACCTCCAAACAACAAGAACAACAAAAACGAAAAAAAAAAACAACAACGGGGTATAACTAAATGTTGCTGTCTTCATGGCAGAGGTAAAGAAAACGTAAAAGCCCACTCGTGCACACATACAAGTTGCAGCCCACGAACAAAAGAAGAAGATGACATTCTAGAAATATCCAACAGGTATCAGTAATGTACAACATGTGTGTGTGGGGGGGGGGGGGGGGGGGGGAGGGGGGGGGGGCAGTGGGGTATCATGACGATAACAGGATTCTTCCAACGTACCTAGAATGACAGGATGGCGTCTCTGCAGTCCATTCGTCACCCTTTTAACTGCAACAGTCACATAAGACCACTGAAACTGTTCAGCAACATCAATTGCCCGTGCGACGGAGGAATTACGTCAGTTCTGTTCAGCAACAACCATTGTCCATGCATTGGAGGAATTACGTTAGTTCTGTTCAGCAACAATTATTGTCCGTGCATTGGAGGAATTACGTTAGTTCTGTTCAGCAGCAACCATTTTCCATGCATTGGAGGAATTAGGTCAGTTCTGTTCAGCAACAATTATTGTCCGTGCATTGGAGGAATTACGTCAGTTCTGTTCAGCAACAATTATTGCAATGCATTGGAGGAATTACGTTAGTTCTGTTCAGCAACAATTATTGTCCATGCATTGGAGGAATTACGTCAGTTCTGTTCAGCAACAACCATAGTCCATGCATGGGAGGAATTACGTTAGTTCTGTTCAGCAACAATCATTGTCCATGCATTGGAGGAATTACGTCAGTTCTGTTCAGCAACAATCATTGTCCATGCATTGGAGGAATTAAGTCAGTTCTGTTCAGCAACAACCATAGTCCATGCATTGGAGGAATTACGTCAATTCTGTTCAGCAACAATCATTGTCCATGCATTGGAGGAATTACGTCAGTTCTGTTCAGCAACAACTATAGTCCATGCACTGGAGGAATTACGTTAGTTCTGTTCAGCAACAACCATAGTCCATGCATTGGAGGAATTACGTCAGTTCTGTTCAGCAACAACCATTGTCCATGCATTGGAGGAATTAAGTCAGTTCTGTTCAGTTGTGGTTTTTTGTTTGTTTGGTTTTTTTTGTTGGTTTTTTTTTTTTTCTCAAGGCCTGACTAAGCGCGTTGGGTTACGCTGCTGGTCAGGCATCTGCTTGGTAGATGTGGTGTAGCGTATATGGATTTGTCCGAACGCAATGACGCCTCCTTGAGCTACTGAAACTGAAACTGAAACTGTTCAGCAGCAACCGTTGTCCATGCATTGGAGGAATTACGTCAGTTCTGTTCAGCAACAACCATTGTCCATGCATTGGAGGAAATACGTTAGTTCTGTTCAGCAACAACCATTGTCCATGCAGTGGAGGAATGATGTCAATTCTGTTCAGCAGCAACCATTGTCCATGCATTGGAGAGAGAAGAATTTACAGAAAATAGGAAGTGTTTTTCCACTGAGGTGGAAAGTGCATATTTTAGTATCTTGTAAACGATTTTTTTTTTTTTTTTTTTTTGTATGGAATAGAAAGATAACTACTACAACTAATAATAATAATAAATAAATAATTGTACGGATGTTAAAATATATCGTGAAACGATTTCGGGCAGAAATAGACGGTGTTGTTGGTTTTTCCACCGGGTAATAGGGTCTCAGTGGTATCATGAAAACCCGGAGGAAAAACATAATGTAATTTTTCATTGCTCCAGTTTTGGCTTGCTCTGCTTAAAAGGAAATGGTCTTTCGTAATACCGTAAGAGTTGTGAACTGAAATATGTTTATAATTGTATATTTTTTTGTTGGTGGGATGGAAGTGAAGTCTTTGGTCTTTTGAGTAATGGCTGTTTCACGTTTTACGAAAACCGGTAAATGTGAACGCTCGAAGATTATTACTATTTTTTGCATTTTTGTGTAGTTGCTTTTTTGTTTTGTTTTTGTTTTTGTATTTCTTTTTATCACAACATATTTCTCTGTGTGAAATTCGGGCTGCTCTCCGCTACACTACAGCGCCACCCATTTCTTTGTATTTTTTCCTGCGTGCAGTTTTATTTATTTTTCCTATTGAAGTGGATTTTTCTACAGAATTTTGCCAGGAACAACCCTTTTGTTGCAGTGGGTTCTTTTACGTGCGCTAAGTGCATGCTGCACACGGGACCTCGGTTTATCGTCTCATCCGAATGACTAGCGTCCAGATCACCACTCAAGGTCTCGTGGAGGGGGAGAAAATATCGGCGGTTGAGTAGTGATTCGAACCAGCGCGCTCAGATTCTCTCGCTTCCTAGGCGGACGCGTTTCCTCTAGGCCATCACTCCACTTCACTTTTATTTATTACTATTGTTATTACTATTATTATTATTATATTATATCATTTCATTGTATTTTATTTTTATTCTAGATATAAGGATTTGTAAAATTGTTTTATTATGATTTATAAAAGTTGAAACATTTTTTCGAAAATTTGTAAATTTCATTGTCGGGAGGGGACGTCAAATTGCGAAGTATAAGGAAGATAATTTTCGTAACATCGGACTTAACGATGATGTGAGTCGGGTACTGTGGTTTAAGGTTTTGATGCCTTTTCGAGCTAATGACAAAAGAAAAGATGTATGTATGTTTAAAACATTTGGAAAATATTCTTTTGAAAAATTCTTTGGTATAAATATTTTTTTATGTAAAGAAACGATCCAGTCTAGTATTCGTTGTATAATTTCCGGCTTAACTGATAACGTCATTTGTGACAGTAGGATAGTGACCTCTAGCTCTGCTGACGAAGTTGTAACTGTATTCATGTTGTCAGGTGTTTCTTAATTAGGAAAACAAACTGAATAGAATGGAAGAGAGAAAAAATGAAAAACGGATGGAGAAGATGATTATGCGTTTTATATACATCTATATCTATATCTATATGGAGTGTTGGCCTGGACGTAACACGTCGGCTTAGGAAGCGAGAGAAATCTGACCGCGCTGGTTCGAATCACACCGACAGTCGACAGTATCTTCTCCCCCTTCACTAGACCTTGAGTGGTGCTCTGGACGCTAGTCATTCGGATGAAACGATAAACCGAGGTCCCGTGTGCATCATGCATTTATCGGCACGTAAAAGAACCCACGGCAACAAAAGGGTTGTCCCTGGCAAAATTCTGTAGAAAAATCCACTTCGATAGGAAAAAAACAAATAAAGTTCCAGGCAGGAAAAAAAAAAAAAAAAAAGAGAGAGGCAAGGCCTTCAAGACTCACTTGTGATACGCTTTAAAAAAAAAAAAAAAATCTAATCGTTAAAATGTGTTCCGTATTTGTTATCATAAAGCTTCGGGTTAAAAGAAAAAGAAAAAAAAGCCCTAACGGCAGATTCGAACTCCGCGTGTTCGGGTGAGAAGAAACTGTCTTACCCATTACACTATCGTGGCTCCTTAACTGACGTTCAAAAATATAATATTTAAACAAGCTTTTTTTAAAGGGCGATAAATCGATTGCGGTATTCGCAGTGAGAACGCTGTTTAAGTCATCTTATTCTGGTGTATCTTGGGCATTCAAAAAATCTTTAAGGGCAATTCAAAATTCTTTTTAAGTCCGCGGTAAAGGAGACGTGGCTATCGCCGCAGTCACACTGCAACATTTAGCCGTTTTCTCTAGATCTAGATAGATGTACAAGTTTCAGTTAGTTACACCCGGTTGACACGGTTGATTCAATTTCTCTTTTATGTTCATTCTAGTTTTATAGGCTTAAATTTGATATGAAAATTGAGTATTTTGTCAAACTAATAACACGTAGAGCCAAGTACAAGTACTTCTAAACGTCTTATGAAGTGAAAAGGACTTCATTTTGTGAAAAGTCAAGACTTGAAATTTTTACGTTTCATCAATTCAAGGGTATTAACTCACATGGTTTATTATTTTTAACTGTGAATTCCGACTGATTCTGTGGATATTTTTGCGGCAGTTTGGGGCATAATCCAGTAAGTGATGAGGCGTTCACAAATCTTTCTCCGAATAAATATTAAAACGGTCTCCTTCTCCAACTTTCCATCACATGTTATCGTGTATTGTCGATTGAATATAGGATTGAACGGGCAGGTCAACAACTTGAAACAAAATGGCGTCATTCGCGTTCGCGAAGAATATGAGCACGCGCTTTGAATGTGTATAAATATGTGTTCGCACTTGATTTTTGCCCATGACCTTCAGGGCTCAGCCAATAGATCTATAAAGTCCACTCGTCGTCTTGATTTTAGTATTTTCCGAAAAAGACCACTTAGGCGAATGACCATAGTGAAAGCCCTGTACACTGAGAGTAAAACACACAAGCTTTTTATGTATTGAGTATAATTTCAAAATGTAATGTTTAAGATGAGAAAGATCAGTTTAAAGCAAGTTAAGTCCCCTAGCATTAATTACAGAGTAATTTCCCTTTTTTAGTATCTGCACCAAAACGTTTGCAAAATAAATATAACTTCCATACTTAGCAAAAGAAGTTCCTGTTTGAGCAAAAAATGATAACAATGACTGCTCTTGTTGTTGTGTCAGAATATCAGATCAAAGTGCCAAGTTTAGAGAATTAAAAAATATAAATATAACAGTAAATGCAGTTTGCATATAATTTGGCTTGTTTTCTACAATTTTTTTGTGCCCATCCCAAAGGTGCAATATTGTTTTAAACAAGATGACTGGAAAGAACTGAATTTTTCCTATTTTTATGCCTAATTTGGTGTCAGCTGTATTTGCAGAGAAAATAGCAATGTTAAAGTTTACCACGG
>NC_134887.1:12984697-12997197 GCF_041734735.1 Babylonia areolata
GCATGCGTATACAGTAATTTTTTTCCCTCGATTTTTTTCCCTACCTTCGTCTAATATCACTCATAATGAAAAGACGTTAAACTAAAGAACAAACGAACCTACGAAAACACACACACACACACACACACACACACACACACACACACACACACACACACAACACACACACACACACACACACACACGCAAACACACACGCACACACACACAAACACTCGAAAACACACACACACACACACACACACACACACACAAACACACACACACACACACACACACACACACACACACACACACACACACACACACACACACACACACACACACACACACACACATCGAACAAAGCCACCCTCCACTCTCCACTCTCCACTCTCCCAAACTCGCAGCTCAACGAGTAGCAGTAACAATGACCTCGCGTCGTACACACGGATGTCACTTCAAGTATCATCATTTGTCAACATAACCTTTTTTTTCTTCTCACATCTACGGAAAGGAATGAATACGAAGAAACAGAAGAGAGAACCGCTTTATAGCTTACGCGAGAATCTGAACGCGCTGGTTCGAATCACGGCTCAGCCGCCGATATTTTCTCCACCTTCACTAGACCTTGAGTGGTGGTCTGGACGCTAGTCATTCGGATGAGACGATAAACCGAGGCTCCGTGTGCAGCATGCACTTAGCGCACGTAAAAGAACGCACGGCAACAAAAGGGTTGTTCCTGGCAAAAATTCTGTAGAAAAATCCACATCGATAGGAAAAATAAATAAAACTGCACGCAGGGGAAAAAAAAAAAAAAAAAAAAAGGGTGGCGCCGTAGTGTAGCGACGCGCTGTCCCTGGGGAGAGCAGTCCGAATTTCACACAGAGAAATCTGTTGTGATAAAAAGAAATACAAATACAAATACTATATGATTTTTACTGATTTATTAAAAAAAAATAAATAAATAAATAAATAAAACGCCCCCAACTATTTACCCTTCCCCGAGGGGAGAGGGGGAGGAAGAGGGGCGGGGGGGGGGGGGGGGGGGGGGGGGGGGGGGGGGGGGGGGGGCATGCTGCACGAAGAAGGTTAAGACGCTCAGCTGCCGATACAGAGAGTCCGTAGGGGGTCTGGGTTCGAATCCCGCTCTCCCCATTTCTCCGCAGTTTGACTTTTTTTTTTTTTCTTAAGGCCTGACTAAGCACGTTGGGTTACGCTGCTGGTCAGGCATCTGCTTGGCAGATGTGGTGTAGCGTATATGGTTTTGTCCGAACGCAGTGACGCCTCCTTGAGCTACTGAAACTGAAACTGAAATTGACTGTAAAAATCAAACTGAGTGTCTAGTCATTCGGGATGAGACGATAAACCGAGGTCCCGTGTTGTGTGCAGCACGCAGTTGGCGCACTGAAAGAGAACCCAAAATTATGTAGAAGTATCAGTATCAGTAGCTCACTGCGTTCGGTCAAATCCATACACGCTACACCACATCTGCCAAGCAGATGCCTGACCAGCAGCGTAAGCCACCGCGTTTAGTCAGGCCTTGAGAAATCATCATTATGATAGAAATAATAATAATCCAGATGATAATAATAATATCATTTATTTTCAGTCTAATATCATCATCTTAGATGAACAGACTATAAATAAATAAACGAACGAGAAAAGCAAAACATCAAAAATCAGGCCTTGAGAATAAATAAATAAATAAAATAAAATGTTATTTTTACTTTATTTATTTTATTTTATTTTATCTATTTTTATTGGGGTTTTTTGTGTGTTTTTTTTTTATGTAGAATAAACGCCACTCTGATAGGTACACGAATATAGATACGTACATACACCCACTCAAGGCCTGACTAAGCGCGTTGGGTTATGCTGCTGGTCAGGAATCTTATGCCTTGCTAGCAGCTGTAGCGCAGCGTATATGGATTTGTGCGAACGCAGTGACGCCTCCTTGACAGACTGAAACTGAACACTGCACACGAGATCAATCAATCAGACTTGTAGTAATCACGAAGTTAATCATTCGATCAGAGTTCAGACTGACAGACAACTTGAATATTCAGAGTCATGATCGACACGAAGAAGTAGGTTTTGTCAGTTTCAGTTTCAGTTTCAGTAGCTCAAGGAGGCGTCACTGCGTTCGGACAAATCCATATACGCTACACCACATCTGCCAAGCAGATGCCTGACCAGCAGCGTAACCCAACGCGCTTAGTCAGGCCTTGAGGGGGAAAAAAAAGGTGAATAAATAATAGATAAGCTTACACAAATAAATAAATAATAACTATAATGTAAGATTTGTCAGCAAGTGTCCAAGTGAAGAAAAGAAAAAGAAGATATATATATATATATATATATATATATATATATATATATATATATATATATATATATATATATATATATATATATATATATATACGCATATTATATATTACTTATGGTAATTGATGTATGAAATGTTATGATGATGATAAATACATTATAGTATCATGTGTTTTGCCTGAAGAAGCTGTTGTTGTTTTTTTTACAGCGAGAATTTGCTGCTTTTTAAGAATACAGGTTTTAAGACACGAAGAGCCTACTGTTGTTGTTGTTTTTTTTGGTTTTTTTTATTTTACCGGTCTTGGTATTTACCTCAGTGCTTTCTGTATAGAGCGGTGCCCAGGACACGAAGAGAGTGTGAACTATCTGTATTGGCCCATTTTTTTGGTACTGCCCTCTCTGTCTCGTCCCCCTTAGCATATATATATTTTTTTTTTTTTTTTTTTTTTTTTTTTTCGAAATCAGTTTTTAACCGTTTGCTGACCGTGAGAACCAAAAAAATGTGTTGAGATGAATGCGTTCCCTCCAAAGTCCTGTCTACGCTGACCAACATTTCACTTTTTTAACCTCTTGTGAGACCGGGTCAGAGCGGGAGTTACAGGCAGACAGGCATCATAATCATTTTGCCCACCTCTATCTACAACACGACTGAACGGAAGCAATGGACGTTGCAGCAGCTCACGAAGAGGCAAATGTTACTTGAATACATTGATGCTTGTCCCCCTTCCTTACGTTTTTCCACGGATTTCCGTCTTGGAAATGTCGTAACGAAAATTACAAAAAGTTTTTTTTCAAACACACCACACAGCAACTTACATGCTACCAAACCTCAAACAGGGGTTATCACAGTGTCACTTCATTTTATTCACACCAAAACAAAAAAAACCAAAACAAAAAAAAAAAAAAAAAAAAACCAAACCAAAACAAACAAACAAATAAACAACAGCAACAACAACAAAAAAACCAACAAAACAAAACCATGTAACAGTTCACAAGGAGTGTTTAACACGATAATTAATCTACATCCGAACACGAGGTGCAATAGGGACATACAAGAACAAGAGGGCTGCTGGACAAAGCAATAAAAGTTTAGTTTTCAAACGCGCGGAAATACACGTTGCACAGAATGATTGCCGGGCATCCGGACAACGAAGTGTAACAGGAGCATATGTAACAACTGAAGAGAACTGCACATAAGCGATAAAAACTTAAGTTTTCAAACGCGCGGAAACACGTTTAACAGAGATATTACTGGTTTCTGAACACGAGGTGTAATAGGAGCATATGTAACAAGAGAACTGCACATAAGCGATAAAAGTTTTAGTTTTCGAACACGAGGTGTAATAGGAGCATATGTAAGAAGAGGACTGGACATTACCGATAAACGGGCCGTTCCCAAACGTGCGGAAATAAATTCGACAAACAAATGACGGACATCCGAACACGAAGTGTAACAGAAACGTATGTAACAAGGGGAGTGGGGAAAGCGATAGAAGGTCCGTCTTCAAACACGCGGAAATACGTTATAGAACACAAGGAAAGACTACCAGATGTGTATCCTCCACACACACACACCCCTCTCCATTGATACCCCTCCCCCCATTAGCCCCCCCCCCCCCCCCCCCACACACACACACACACTCACTCACTCACACACAAACACACACACACACACACACACACACACACACACACAAACACACACACACACACACACACACACACACACACACAAACACACACACACACACACACACACACACACACACACACGGGCATGTAACATTTTACGTGTATGACCATTCAGCTTATCTACCCTGCCATGTGGGCAAACAATAATACACTCCGTTTTCGGGGCCGTACATGCTTGGTTTCCCTAACCCACAGAACGCTGACATTGACTGCAGGTTCTTTAACGCGCGTATTTATCTTCTGCTTGTGTATACACACACACACACGAAGGAGGTTCAGGCACTGGCAGGTCTGCACATAGTACACAGATAACGACTGCGAGAGTGATGTTACCATGCACACTAGACAGCACTCCACTACGCCAAACACTTGTCGTTTATCACAGATGCAGATCCAAGTGGAGTAATTGCCTGGAGGTAACGCGTCCGCTTAGGAAGCGACAGAATCTGAGCGCGCTGGTTCGAATCACGGCTCAGCCGCCGATATTTTCTCCACCTCCACTAGACCTTTGAGTGGTGGTCTGGACGCTAGTCATTCGGATGAGACGATAAACCGAGGTCCCGTGTGCAGCATGCACTTAGCGCACGTAAAAGAACCCACGGCAACAAAAGGGTTGTTCCTGGCAAAATTCTGTAAAAAAAAAAAAATCCACTTCGATAGGGAAAACAAATAAAACTGCAGGCAGGGCAAAAAAAAGGAAAAAAAAGGGGGTTGCGCTGTAGTGTAGTGACGCGCTGTCCCTGGGGAGAGCAGCCCGAATTTCACACAGAGAAACCTGTTGTGATAAAAAGAAATACAACACACACACACACACACACACACACACACGCACACACACACACACGCACGCACGCACGCACGCACACACACACACACACACACACACACACAAGAACAGAGAAAGCTAAAAGCAAGTTCATTTCAATCGAATCGAGCTTTTATTCAGCACTGCTGAAGCGTCAGCTGTAATAACTTTCAGTTTCTGCAGTAGCCATACAATGAATACTGTAATACTTGTAGTTATATATCATCAACACATAATAAAACTGTTGGGGATTCTAAGGAAGATAGTGTTTATCCAGATTAGTGGTTTTCATATTGCTAAGTCGCTAGAATATTTTTTTTTAAACAAAAAAAACAAAAAAACAATGACAACAACAACAAATATCAATACACTGTTTACGAGAATTGCCTTGATCGAGAGAATGGAAAATATTCAGCAGTTTCATACGGGTTGCCATAACTAACCTTAACATGAAGAATAACGCTGATATGAACAAGAGGTAATCAATTAACATTACTTCACTTAGACCAAACCCGCAGTGTTAGATGCTGTGACTGTCAGATCCATGGTAGAGTGGTTTTAGCGGCCCGTGGAAGTTCCTTCTTCCATTTGAACACGGACAGACAGACAGACAGACCGACTTACGATTCAAACGGTATAATTCAGTCCCCCTGAGCAATGATCGTCGGCTGTCTGTAGTCTGGTGTTCATCTCTGGAACACGACACTTCAGTTCCCTTTTTTTACCCCCAGAGAAATCATGATATATGTCTGGTATCTTTTTACACCTGGCTGTGGGTGATTTTCGTCTGTGTGACTGAACAGTGAAATTATATGGACACAGAAATGTACTGTGTGTGTGTGTGTGTGTGTGTGTGTGTGTGTGTGTGTGTGTGTGTGTGTGTGTGTGTTGGGGTGTGTAGGGGTGTGTTTGTGTTTTTTGTTGTTGTTGTTTTGTTTTGTGTGTGTGTGTGTGTGTGTGTGTGTGTGTGTGTGTGTGTTTGTATGTGTGTGTGTGTGATTGTGTGTGTGTCTGTGTGTCTGTGTTTGTGTGTGCCTGTATATGTGTGTGTCTCTGTCTGTGTGTATGAGAGTGAGTGAGTGAGTGTGAGTGTGTGTGTGTGTGTGAGTGTGTGTGTGTGTGTGTGTGTGTGTGTGTAGGTGTGTCGGGGGGGTGTGGATGTGGGTGTGTGTGTTCGTGTCTATATGTTTATTTATATTTATTTGCTTAATTGAGTTTTTACTATAATTGATATAATTATTGTCACCTTTTTTTGTTTCTTTATCCATCTGCTTACTTATCTTTGTTCTATTTTGATTTCATTTCTTTTTAATATTTATTCATTTGTTTAGTTGTGTATCCATTTACCATTAACGCTTTTTTTTTCTTTTTTCTTTTTTTTTCAGGGCCTGACTAAGCGCATTGGGTAATACTTCTGGTCAGGCATCTATGCTTAGCAGATGTGGTGTAGCGTATATGGATAAATCCGAACGCAGCAGTGACTCCTCTTTGAGAAAATGGTGTGTGTGTGTGTTGGAGCTCATGTACGTTTATATGTATTTGACTGTGCTTTCATATCTGTGAAACTGCATGTTCGGTGCATATCTGTTATGCATGTGTGGGTGTATATGTGAATGTGTGTCTTCATGTTTTACATCTATTTGCTTTTCTTTTTTTTTCTTTTTTTTTTACATTACAGTTATTATTTATTTATTTATTTGTGTAAGCTTATCTATCTTTTATTCCCCTTTTTTTTCTTTTTATTTTCTTTTTTTTTCCTCAAGGCCTGACTAAGCGCGTTGGGTTACGCTGCTGGTCAGGCATCTATGCTTGGCAGATGTGGTGTAGCGTATATGGATTTGTCCGAACGCAGCAGTGACGCCTCCTTGAGCTACTGAAACTGAAACTGAAACTGAGAAAATGAAACTGAAACGTTCCTTTCGTGATTCAGGACGATAAACAGAATCCGAAGAGACACAGGAAAACATGAAAACAGGAGGGAAAGAGAGGAGGAGGAGGAGTGAGTGCAGTATCAGTATCAGTATCAGTAGCTCAAGGAGGCGTCACTGCGTTCGGACAAATCCATATACGCTACACCACATCTGCCAAGCAGATGCCTGACCAGCAGCGTAACCCAACGCGCTTAGTCAGGCCTTGAGGAAAAAAAAAAAAAAAAAAAAAAAAGGAGGCGTCACTGCGTTCGGACAAATCCATATACGCTACACCACATCTGCCAAGCAGATGCCTGACCAGCAGCGTAACCCAACGCGCTTAGGGGTGAGTGCACAATGAGAGATGCTCCACACATTGATGAAGACATGTCAAGAAATTCGACCAACCTTCTATCCATGCCACAGAAAATTGTGAAGTGCAACTTAGGCTCGATCATGCTCTAGTGTATTTCTAATATTGATAATGCACATGAATGTGTCCAAAAATTCTACTGTATCTGTGGTTTGTATATGATTTTTTTCGATTTATGTTTGTACCTTTTTATGTACTATGCCCCCCCCCCCCCCCCACCCCCCACCCCTCCCCCTTCCCCCCAGAGCCCCCGAATATCCCTTGTTACCCCGGTACACATGGTAATAAAGACATATTCTATTCTATTCTGTTCTGTTCTTTTCTATTCCATTCGTGTGTGTGTGTGTGTGTGTGTGTGTGTGTGTGTGCGTGTGTGTGTGTGTGTGTGTGTGTGTGTGTGTGAATGTGTGTCTGCATGTTTTACATTTATTTGCTTATTTATCATCATTGTTGCCTTTTTTTTGTGCGCTTAGAGTTGACTTCATCATTTTAAAAACCAGAATTGTTTCTTCTTCGTATAAAATCAACGTGGACTCAACTGGACATATCTGAACTGAGCCAACAAGAGAGAGAGAGAGAGAGAGAGAGAGAGAGAGAGAGAGAACGCCGCTTTCAGCCAACCACGAGATAATCGGCCAAAATCACGTGCCGTGCACGTGCACACGTCTCTCAGCTTACCATGCTGTTCCTCCGTGGTTCCACCAGACATGGTGAATGGAGACAGACACTTGGGATCATGGTGGATCCACAGAGAGAGACGGGACTGGAGAGAGACAAAGACAGACAGACAGACAGACAGAGAAAGACAGACAGAGAGACAGAGACGGAGATACAGAGAGAGACAGACAGAGACGGGGAGAGAGAGAAAGAGAGAGAGAGGAAGAGAGAGTCAGAGTCAGAGACAGAGAAAGAGACAGAGACGGAGGGAGAGAGACAGAGACAGAGAGAGACACAGAGAGAGACAAAGAGAGGAAGAGAGAGAGAAAGAGAGACAGACAGCCAGACAGTCAGAGACAGAGAGACAGGCAGAGAGACAGAGACGGAGAGACAGAGAGACAAAGACGGACAAACAGAGAGAGAGACAGAGACGGAGGGAGAGAGAGAGACGGGGAAAGAGACGGGGAGAGAGAGAGAGAGAAAGAGAGTCAAAGACAGAGAGACAGACAGAGAAAGAGACAGTTACGGAGGGAGAGACAGAGAGAGAGAGAGACAAAGAGAGAAAGAAAGAGAGAAAGAAAGAGACAGAGAGAGACGGGGAAAGAGACGGGGGGAGAGAGACAGACAGACAGACAGATACAGAGACAGAGTCAGAGACAGACAGACAGACAGACAGACAGACAGAGAGAACGCCGCTTTCAGCCAACCACGAGATAATCGGCCAAAATCACGTGCCGTGCACGTGCACACGTCTCTCAGCTTACCATGCTGTTCCTCCGTGGTTCCACCAGACATGGTGAATGGAGACAGACACTTGGGATCATGGTGGATCCACAGAGAGAGACGGGACTGGAGAGAGACAGAGACAGAGAGAGACAGACAGAAAAAGACAGACAGAGAGACAGAGACGGAGACACAGAGAGAGACAGACAGACAGAGAGACAGAGACGGGGAAAGAGACGGGAAAAGAGAGAGAGAGAGAGAGAAAGAGAGAGAGAGGGAGAGTCAGAGACAGAGAAAGAGACAGAGAGACAAAGAGAGGAAGAGAGAGAGAAAGAGAGGCAGATAGTCAGAGACAGAGAGACAGACAGAGAGACAGAGACGGAGAGACAGAGAGACAGACAAAGACGGACAGACAGAGAGAGAGACAGAGACGGAGGGAGAGAGAGAGACGGGGAAAGAAACGGGGAGAGAGAGAGAGAGAGAGGGAGAGAGAGTCAGAGACAGAGAGACAGAGACGGAGGGAGAGAGGGACAGAGACAAAAAGAGATAGAGAGACAAAGAGAGGAAGAGAGAGAGAAAGAGAGGCAGATAGCCAGATAGTCAGAGACAGAGAGACAGACAGAGAGACAGAGACGGAGAGACAGAGAGACAGACAAAGACGGACAGAGAGACAGAGACGGAAGGAGAGAAAGAAACGGGGAAAGAGACGGGGAGAGAGAGGGGGGGAGAGAGAGAGGGGGAGAGAGAGAGAGTCAGAGACAGAGACAGACAGAGAAAGACACACAGAGAGACAGAGAAAGAGACAGATACGGAGGGAGAGACACATAGAGAGAGGGACAAAGAGAGACAGACAGACAGACAGACAGAGACAGAGACAGAGACAGACAGACAGACAGAGAGAACGCTGCTTTCAGCCAACCACGAGATAATCGGCCAGAATCACGTGCCGTGCACGTGCACACGTCTCTCAGCTTACCATGCTGTTCCTCCGTGGTTCCACCAGACATGGTGAATGGAGACAGACACTTGGGATCATGGTGGATCCACAGATAGGGAAAGGAGAGACAGACAGACAGACAGACAGACAGACAGACAGAGAAAGAGACGGAGAGAGGCAGAGACAGAGAGAGAGACGGGGAGAGAGACAGAGACGCAGAGAGAGAGAGAGTGACAGGGAAAGACAGAAAGAGAGAGAGAGACGGAGAGAGAGAGAGAGGAGACAGAGAGAAAGAAAGAAAGAGAGAGACTGGGAAACAGAGAGGGGGGGAGAGAGATAGGGGGAGGGAGAGAGAGAGGGAGAGAGAGAGACGGTGAGAAAGAGGGAGAGAGAGTTAGGGAGAGAGAGAGGGGGGAAGAGAGAGGGAGAGAGAGAGAGAGGGGACGGAGAGAGAGAGAGACAGAAAGAGACAGAGAGACAGAAAGAGAAAGAGACGGGGAAAGAGAGACAGAGACAGAAAGAGAGAGAGACAGAGACAGAAAAAGAGACAGAAAGAGAGAGAGAGAAAGAGAGAGACAGAGGGAGAGAAACACAGGGCAAAAGGATCAACGGAAAAGGGAGGGATTAGGGAAATCAATCGTGAGCTGAAGAAGATCATGAGATGTGCAGGAAGGGGCTATGGTGTGGGGGAGTGAGGTGGGGTGGCGGGGGGTGGGGGGTGGTGGGGAGAGACCGATGCGGATTTCTGAATCTACTGCTGATGGAAGCGGACAGCAACTGCTGATGGCAGGCGCACACGAGCGTGCGTGACAACACACACACACACACACACACACACACACACACACACACACACACACACACATACACATAGGCGCGCCTCTGTGTGTGTGTGTGTGTGTAATACATTGATATATATATATATTTGCATTATATATATTATAGATATATAAATAGATATAAAGATTATATATATTATATATATATATATATTATAGATATAAAAATTTCTCATGACTTCAGATCGTGTGAGAACCAAGGAACAATGGATGACAAAGTGTACACCTGAATAATGAGTTCTGTCCTAATCGGTGATTGAAGAAACGTACAGTGGTTTAACTCACTCAGTACGGCCAGTCCTCTCTTCTCCTCTACACAGACCCCTCGGATGTCCAGTGGGTGTCTCAATGACCCAACCTTTAGCTTCCGTCGTCAGAATTGTAGTATTCTTTGTCAACATTCACCTCTTCAGTATAAGAGCCTTCCGCTTGCAATATTTTGGTGATGGTAATTGGGGTGAAACGCTGTTAACGTCGTCTCTTTCGCCGTTCGTATGGAAAGAGTTACAGAGAGAGAGAAAGAGAGAGAGAGAGAGAACGAAATATAAGAAAAAAAATTCTATGGACATGAGAGCGAGACAAGCACTACCCGTTAAGGGAGAATGCGAGAAAATATAGTCGTACTCACAACACACAATTTATATGTTTCATTCTTAATTTGAAATGTTCGTTAACGGTTTGTGTTTATTTTCAACGCCTATATCTCTGTCTCTCCCTCTCTCTCTCTCTGTAAGTCTTTCACTTTTCTCAGTGTGTGTGTGGGGAGAGGGGTGAGGGGGGTGGGGGGTGGGGGGGGGGTGGGGGGGTCGGGAGGGGGCGGGAAAGGTGAGGCAGTTTAACTTTCGTCCCAGGATTCAGCATCCCAAAACCTAATAGACGAAGTTAATCTTAATTAATTAATTAATTAATCAATCAATGCTTACTTTTCGCCTGATTATTACCTCTTTCTCACCTCCCCCTCCCACCCCCACCCCCACCCCACCCCCCACCCCCATCAGCAGCCGCTCAACACACATGACCCACACATACTAATGAAGCAACTGGAACGCTGTCAGGCAGTCATCAGTGATGCTTCTATGTTGGTCAGAAACCTGTCAATACATCATAAGACTGCGCATACATGACAAAATAATGCATTTTAAACACTTTGGGGGGGGGGACGGTGAACACTGATCACCAGTGCACGAAATGTAATGAAATGAAAACCTAAAAGCAGAAACAATAATGAATACCAAGTTAAACCGATCTCTCAGTCAAAGAAGGCTACTCACTTGCGTAGCACCCCTTCTATTCCATATGACGCATGATAAAAGCAGAAACGTTTGTTGGTATGTTGGGGGGGGGGGGGGGCGGGGGGGGGGGGGGGCGAGCGCTTTGGGACGAAATTTTCGCATAATTTCGATGGGGGACCGAAACGGCTTGGGAGAGACATCCGAGAATCCCAGCATCTCTCCATTTCCTTCATGTGCAATCCAGGATCTGAACCAAGAGTCTCTGACTTCACAGTTTGAATATTTTCCCATCACTTAACACACTTCACACACCTTTTGAGAATTCATTCCATAAAGAAGAAAATGTAAGGAAGAAGGAAGACTCCCATTGCCTCCATTATTCCTAGACGACTGCGCAACTGGAGGCGTGGGGGGGGGGGGGGGGGGGGGGGGGTTGAATCAGACGGACTATACAATGGTCTTTGATCACCGAGCGATCCACTTGCCACCACCAGGAGCCTTGTATGTATTACTGCTGCACTTGGCTGTCGGTTTCCCTGGGGCTTTCGGCCAGAACCCCCGCCCCCCCTCCCCCCCGCACCCCCCTCCCCCCCTTCCACCCTTCCCTTCATCCTTGTCTTCAGGACAGAAGGTACAAGGACACTGACGGCCGAAACTGAAAGGAAGATCCAGGCCTTCGAGAACAAATGCCTGAGGAAGCTCCTTCAAATTCCCTGGATCGAGCACAGGACCAATGAACATGTACGAAGCAGAATTTTAGAACCTTGCTGGACCTCAAGAACCTCTCCTTTCAACTGTGAAGAGACGCAAGCTGATATGGTTTGGACACAACACTCGACACACCAGCTTGTCCAAAACAATCATGCAAGGCACCATCGAGGGCGGGAGAAGAAGAGGAAGACAGCGCGGAAGAACTGGCATGAGAACATCAAACAATGGACCGGACTCTACACACGTGAGCTTGCTGCTGCCGGCGGCTGCCGACAGAGACAGATGCGTCTGCGGTCCTCAGGCTTCCCCCA
>NC_134887.1:13004697-13009697 GCF_041734735.1 Babylonia areolata
CAGACATTTGCATTGAGTCTACCAAAAGCTGCGCTTGCTCTTGCAATCCTGACGTTCACTTCATCGTCGATTGTCACATTTCGTGACAGTGTGCTGCCAAGGTATGTGAACCGCTCCACCGCACTGAGTCTCTGACCGTTGACTGTGATGTTGGGCTCAACGTAGGGTTTCCCTGGGGCTGGCTGATGGAGAACTTCAGTTTTCCTCGTGCTGATGGTAAGGCCGAAGTTCCTGCTGGCAGTGGCAAACTTGTCGACGCTGAGTTGCATGTCAGCTTCAGATCCAGCGTTGAGGGCACAATCATCAGCAAACAAAAAGTCTCTGATGATGTCTGTCATGACCGTTTTTGCTTGAAGCCTTCTGAGGTTAAACAGCTTGCCATCTGTTCGGTACTTTAGGCCGATTCCAACATCGCCATCTCTGAAGGCATCAGTAAGCATTGCAGAGAACATGAGGCTGAACAGCATTGGAGCCAGGACGCAGCCTTGCTTGACACCATTTGTGACAGCAAAAGGAGCAGATGTTTCACCATTGTCCTGGACTCGAGCCTGCATGCCTTCATGGAATTGGCTGACCAAGGAAATAAATTTCCGAGGGCATCCGTACTTGGCCATGATCTTCCACAGTCCCTCTCTACTCACGGTGTCGAAGGCCTTAGTGAGGTCGATATAGGTGGAGAACAGATCAGCATTTTGCTCCTGACATTTCTCTTGCAGCTGCCTTGCAGCAAACACCATGTCAGTGGTTCCGCGCTCTTTCCGGAATCCACATTGGCTCTCAGGCAAATGACCTTGGTCAAGGTGTGCTGTGAGGCGGTTAAGTAGGATCCTGGCAAGTATCTTGCCTGCGATGGAGAGCAAGGAAATGCCCCGATGGTTATCACAGGCTTGCCGGTTTCCCTTTCGCTTGTACAAGTGAATGATAGATGCATCTTTGAAATCCTGGGGGATCGTCTCTTCTTTCCACATGAGTGAGTACAGCTGATGAAGCTTCTCAGTCAGCACAGTGCCTCCATCCTTGTAGACCTCTGCTGGTATGGAGTCTGAGCCAGGTGCTTTGCCACTGGATAGCAGACGGATTGCTTTCTGGGTCTCAAGAAGTGTTGGCGGATCGTCCAGTGCTTCGTTGGTGGGGACTTGTGGGAGACGGTCTATGGCTTCATCATTTATGGAGGAAGGGCGATTTAAGACACTGTTGAAGTGCTCAGCCCATCGTTCGAGAATGTTCTCCTTCTCGGTGATCAAGGTATTCCCATCTGCACTGAGGAGGGGGGATGATCCTGAGGATGTGGGGCCGTAGACTTCTTTTAAGGCGTATCAGTATACAAGTACCAGGAACATCCGAGTGGGTGTTTAAAAGGTACAGTATTGTTACTGCCTCTGATACCTACGTGTGGCAAGTGCTACATACTACAGTGACTACCACCATCACCAATATTACTTGGACATTTGTCACGATCATGATAGAACGAAATGAATAAATTTATGCACGAATATGAAATAGAAGAAAGAAAGCATTTGAAACCAAGTGCTTGAGGAGACTACTACACATCTCCTACAAGGAGCACAAGACCAATGACTATGTGCGGAACCTGGTCAGCAACCTTGTTGGGCCCCAAGAAGCACTGCTGGCGACTGTCAAACGACGGAAGATGGCATGGTTTGGTCACGTCATACGACAGAACACCCTCTCCAAAACCATCCTGCAAGGGACTGTAGAGGGAGGGCGCAGACGGGGGCGGCAGAGAAAGAGCTGGTCCGACAACGTCAAGGAATGGACCAAAATGACGATGCCAGATCTCTTCACGACAGCTGCCAACAAAACGGCGTGGCGAGCTATGACATCTTCCTCATGTCCCCCCCAACGACCCCAGCGGTCAAGGGAATGAGTGAGTGAGTGAGTGAGTGAGAAAGAAAGAAAAGAGAGAAAGAAAAAGAAAAAACTAAAAAGAACATAACAAGCAAAACAAAACAAGATAAAATGAGAAAGCAAGAAATAGAACAACAACAACAGCAGCAACAATAACTGATACACTAAACGAGACATAACTGCCCTCTTTGTTACTGCCTCCGGTAATTCAAAGATCATAGTTATCTATTTTTGGAAGGGGCGAACATATTTATGCAGACTTGATTTGAAAATAGGTAGAGAACTGTCCGTTTGTATGTGAATAGGAAGGGAGTTCCACGGGGATGTACCCGAAAAAGCAGAGAGAGAGAGAGAGAGAGAGAGCCTCTTACTCACACAACCTGTCTGGCCGCCATCTTGAGTGGGAGAGAGAGAGAGAGAGAGAGAGACAGAGAGAGACAGAGACAGAGAGACAGAGAGAGAGAGATGACTGATACATTTTAACTTAGCCATTTGTATCGCAATAGGTTTTCTCTACTGAAATTCTGGTAAACGTAGTCTCTTTCGCTATATCCTTTTCGAAATTCATTCCATGAAGAATGAAACTTGTTGCTCCCTCACCCCCCCCCCCCCCCCCCCCCCCCCCCCCCCCCCCCCCCCCCCCCCACCCCCCCCACCCCCCACCACCACCAAAAAAAAAATCAATAATCATTATTTCACTCAGGCTAAACCCACAGTATCCATACCTTTTAACTCCAACACACGGTGAGTGGACGGGAGACGTTTTCCCTTGCAACACCTGCGGGAAGTGCTGCGCATCCAGAATCGGTCTCTTCTCCCATATGAGGACACACACCGACAGATAAGCCTGCCTGCCTACTCATCCGTCGGTCCGACGGGAGACTCCATCACTGTGACTGGATCACCGTGATGTGGCAGTTCATTCCACAAGTTGGAGACTGGCGATTCAATGACGTAATGCAATCCCATTGAGGCTGAGTTGTCGGCGTCTGTTGTCAAGCGTTCATTTCTGAAACACGATTCTTCAGGTCCCCCCCCCACCCACCCCTCTACCCCTCCCCTTTTTTTTCTTATCCCCAGAGAAATCATGATATATGTCTGGTATCAGTTTTCCAACAAGCTGTAGATGTAACGTTCATCTGCGCCACTGAACAGAGAATAGTGGGTATGGAGATGAAATGTGGAGTGTGTGTGTGTGTGTGTGTGTGTGTGTGTGTGTGTGTGTGTGTGTGTGTGTGTGTGTGTGTGTGTGTGAAACAGACAGATAGACAGACAGAGACACAGAGAGAGAATGAACAATCGAAGGAACGAACGAATGAACTTGCTTTATTGAGACTCACAGAGAGAGAGAGAGAGAGAGAGAGAGAGAGAGAGACAAAGACAGGGAAAAAGAGAGACAGAGATTGACAGAGAACGAATGAACAAACAGATGAACTTATTAAAACACACACACACACACACACACACACACACACACACACACAGAGGCAGACAGACAGACATACAGACAGAGACAGACAGAAACTCACAAAGAGAGAAATACAGGCAGACATCATACAGACAGACAGGGACAGAGACGGAGAAACAGAGAGAGAGAGAGAGAGAGAGAGAGAGAGAAGATGCTAAATAGACAAACATGACGCGGAAGCACAAAGACACACCGTTTTCCCCTCACCAGGGAATCAAGGGGACTTCCGTGACGTGCCCTCGCACAAGTCTCGTTGCTTATCATTGTCTGTTCCCTTTGGTGTTTCAAAGGAGGATGTTGGCAGGATGGTTAAGACGCGTATCTGCTAAAAAAAATATTAAAAAAATAAAAAGGTGGTCCGGGTTCAAATCCCGCTCTCTCCCTTTCCCCCAAGTTTTACTGGAAAAATCAAAGTGAGCGCCTGATCATATGAATGAGACGATAAACCGAGGTCCTGTTTGTAGCACGCACTTGGCTCACTGAAAAAAAAAAAAAAAAAAACTCACTGGCCTCAACAGCGTTGTCCTCTGGTATAATTCTGTTGAAGAAATCTACTCTGATAGGGGAGGGAGGAGGGTGTGGGGGGTATACACAAATGCATATGCATACACTTAACTCTTTCACTGCCAAACTCGCATTTATGCAGCACCTAGGTAGAGGACCCATGTCACTGAAAGGGTGACACCAGATCATGGGTCTTGTTATCCATGAACCTGCTGCTCTTTATGTTCAGTGGAAGGACAGGTCATATTTTCTACATATGACAGGGGAGGAGGAATTCCCAGCTATTCTTAGACACCATATTTTCTGTGTTTATAGCACAAGGGAATTTTGCGCCCTAAACTGACTGGCGGTGAAGAAAGGGTTAAGGCCTAACTAGCGCGTTGGGATATGCTGCTGTCAGGCACCTGCCTATCAGGTGTGGCGTAGCGCATATGAATTTGTATGAACTCAGTGACGCCTCCTTGAGAAACTGAAACTGAAAACTCGTGTTTCAGCACAGACGCGGGTGGAGATACTGAAACTGAAAACTCGTGTTTCAGCACAGACACGGGGAGAAACTGAAACTCGTGTTTCAGCACAGACACTTGGAGATACTGAAACTGAAAACTCGTGTTTCAGCACAGACGCGGGGAGATACTGAAACTGAAAACTCGTGTTTCAGCACAGACGCGGGTGGAGATACTGAAACTGAAAACTCGTGTTTCAGCTCAGACACGGGGAGATACTGAAACTGAAAACTCGTGTTTCAGCACAGACACGGGGAGATACTGAAACTGAAAACTCGTGTTTCAGCACAGACGCGGGGAGAAACTGAAACTCGTGTTTCAGCACAGACACGGGGAGATATTGAAACTGAAAACTCCTGTTTCAGCTCAGACACGGGGAGATACTGAAAATGAAAACTCGTGTTTCAGCTCAGACACGGGGAGATACTGAAACTGAAAACTCGTGTTTCAGCTCAGACACGGGGAGATACTGAAACTGAAAACTCGTGTTTCAGCACAGACGCGGGGGGGAGATACTGAAACTGAAAAATCGTGTTTCAGCACAGACGCGGGGGGGAGATACTGAAACTGAAAACCCGTGTTTCAGCACAGACACGGGGAGATACTGAAGGAACGGGGAAGTCAAAAAGCAGGGAGAATGATGGACGTTCTCG
>NC_134887.1:13014697-13017197 GCF_041734735.1 Babylonia areolata
GGAAGGTGTCGTAACTCCCCGTTTTCACGTGCTCGCAGTGAGCTGTGCAAGTTGTCAGACATTGTGTATGTCCACCTCCATGTATTCCTCGTTTCGCAGATTACATAGCTTTAATTTTGTACTGTTATTGTCATTGCAATCTTGTATTGCCATGCTTGTTCAGTATCCATAAAATGTGACTCACTTTGATGAAAAAAAAAGAGCTGCATGGTTTAAAAAATGAAAAAAGAGGGAGACTAAAAAAATGAATACATTGTTTAAACATTTCTTTAAAAAGACTGTGAAGACATCCGTCACATGACTTGTTGTGTCCTTGTTGTCTCAAGAAACACCACGTCACTGCCGCCACCTCCCCTTCCCTCACCCCTCCTCCCCCATCCCCCCTCCCTCAAATAAAAGGCGTTGACACTAAATGTCTATGCAAGATCCAAGGCATTGTATTACATGATCCTACTTCAATTGAAGAGGTCAGAAAGAGATCACCCTCTTGTGTCTACCACCATTCATAAAAGACGTAACCGCTGGCTGTGAGGACATGTTACCTAGGCTCCGTGCAACAGGACCAGCACGTGAAACCGTGAATGTGGACAACACCTGCAGGTCAAAGAAAGAGCAGGGGACGGTCCATGATTATAACTGGCGGCCCACGGCAAACAGTGGAGTGAGACACTGACCTCAGACCTGTCGACAGACAGACAAGGCAATGTGGGTGTGTGTGACATCAGTAGATTGGCTGAGGATCGTGGATGATGGAACTTTTGGCTGTCTCACGCATCGTAGGGTACAGCAGGAGAACATTAACTCTCTCCATACGAACGGCGAAAGAGACGACGTTAACAGCGTTTCACCCCAGTTACCATCATCAAAATATTGCAAGCGGAAGGCTCTTATACTGAAGAGGTGAATGTTGACAAAGAATACCACAATTCTGACGACGGAAGCTAAAGGTTGGGTCATTGAGACACCCACTGGACATCCGAGGGGTCTGTGTAGAGGAGAAGAGAGGACTGGCCGTACTGAGTGAGTTAAAGTTTAAGTCTTCTTCATCCAGCACACTGTGTTTCCTCTTTCGTTCTCATGGTCAGCTCCTGTCTGCCACATTTGTACATTGTATGATGCTTACTCTTTTTTTTTTTTTACCTCCTTCCCCCGTTCAGAATACATCTCTTTCTGTTTCTGTGTTCATCTATCTCTCTACGTCTCTTGTCTGTCTGGTGATTTTTTTTTGCCTTTTCTGTCTCCGTTAATCTTTCCTTTTTCCTTCCCTCCTTTTGCTTGTTCTTCTAGAAACGTCTTTATCTTTGTTCAGTAATCTTTTTTCTTTTAATTCTGCCTCTCTGACGTTATGTTTTTCTACTTTCTCCTTCCTTACTTCTCTCTCTCTCTCTCTCTCTCTCTCTCTCTCTCTCTCTCTCTCTCTCTCTCTCTCTCTCTCTCTCTTTCTCTGTCTGACTGGCTGGCTGGCTGTTTGCCTGCCTGCCTGCCTGCCTGTCTGTCGGTTTTTCTCTTCATTGTCTTTATTTCTGTCTTTATCAATTTTTCTGAATTCTTTTCTATCTTTGTCAATATTCTCTATTGATATGTCCATTCTGTACATGTACAATTGTTTATCTCACCACCCTGGTGAAATGAAATTTCATTTCGTTCCTTCCTTCCTTCCTTCCTTCTGTCGACAGTTTTCCTCCACTTCCCCATCCCGCCCCATTGTTTGTCACTCCTTGTACCTTCCTCCTCCGTCTGTGGGCAAAAAGACGGGAGGGTAGGTGTGTGTGTGGGTGGGGGTGTGGGTGAGACGGGGAGGAGCAGGCGAAAGCCCTAGGGAAATGACAGCCAAGTTGAACTGGTGGCACAGAGCTTCTGGAGTGACAAACGCATCAGCCGGCGATCAAACGCCTTTTTCTGTCTGGTTCTCCTTCTGATCGCAGTTGTCTAGGCAAGGGAGACAATGGAGGCCTGCTGTTTTCTTGCTCTTTACTGGATGGAGTTGATAAGTGAGGGAGGTGGGGCGAAGTGATACAGAGAGAGTGTCCAAATGGCGAAATGAGAGATCCACAGTTCATATCCTGGATGATATTTGTCTTATAGGAAAGAGGGGATTAGTGAAGTGTGTATTGTCAGTGATTACAGATTGAAGGGGTGGAAATTTGCTTGTTTACTTCGGTTCATCTTATTTATTGTGCAGCTGATCTTTTCAATGTATGCATCTGAAGTCTTTAACATGCATGTCTTGCTTCTGTTTGTGTCTGCCCGGGTGTCTATTCACCATTTTCTTTTCCCCTTTTTGACTCACTTGTGTAAACAAAGTGAGTCTATGTTTTAACCCGGTGTTCGGTTGTCTGTGTGTGTGTGTGTGTGTGTGTGTGTGTGTGTGTGTCTGTGTGTCCGTGGTAAACTTTAATATTGACATTTTCTCTGCAACTACTTTGTCAGTTGACACCAGATTTGGCCTAAAAATAGGAAAAATTCAGTTCTTTCCAGTCATCTTGTTTAAAACAATATT
>NC_134887.1:13022197-13024697 GCF_041734735.1 Babylonia areolata
CTCATCCCCCGGGGTGGGGGGGGGGTGGGAGCGGGGGGTAAGAGAGTAAAAATTGTACAGTGTACAAATGTGGCAGATAAGGCCTGACCATGAGAACGAAAAAGGAAACACATTGTGCTGGATGAAGAAGACTTTAATATTCTCCTGCTGCATCGTGAGACAGCCAAAAGTTCCATCATCCACGATCCTCAGCCAATCTACTGCTGTCACACACACCCACATTGCCTTGTCTGTCTGTCGACAGGTCTGAGGTCAGTGTCTCACTCCACTGTTTGCTGTGGGCCGCCAGTTGTAATCATGGGCCGTCCCCTCCTCTTTCTTTGACCTGCAGGTGTTGTCCACATTCACGGTTTCACGTGCTGGTCCTGTTGAAAGGAGCCTAGGTACCATGTCCCACAGCCAGCGTTTAAACCGTTTATGAATGGTGGTTGACACGAGGGGCTGGTTGAAATCTCTTTCTGACCTCTTCATTTGAAATAAGATCATGCAATATGATGTCTTGAATCTTGCATAGGCATAAAGTTTCAAAGATTCATCTCTTTTTTCCGGTTTTTTTTCTTTCTTTTTTTTTGGGGGGGGGCGGGGGGGGCGAGGGGGGGATTGAGGGGGATGCAATGACATGGTTTTTCTTGAGACAATAAGACATACAAATCATGTGACGGATGTCTTCACGGTCTTTTTAAAGAATTTTTTTTTTTAATATTACGATTTTTAGACTATTTCTTTTCTCTCAACTATGCAGCTCTTCTTTTTAACCAAAGTGAGTCGTATTTGTGTATACTGAACAAAATAGCAGTATAAGATTACAATGACAACAACATTACAAAAATGAAGGCTATATTATCTGCGAAACGAGGAATACATGGAGGTGGACACATACAATGTCTGACAACTTGCACAGCTCACTGTGAGCACGTGAAAACGGAGAGTTACGACACCTTCCTGTCTCTTCATCTCCTGTGTGGTCTTGTGTTGCTCGAGATTCGCAGCTGTAGAGAAGCAGGGACAGAACACTGAGTTTTAAAACTCCTTGACTGCCGGGGAAAAAAACAGTAGAAAGAGATGTTTGGAGTCATAAATCAATATCCTGAATAATCATCCAAAAACTGAGAAACCTGTCTGGAGATCTACCACTCTGGGTTAAATGTGTGAATTTCCAGCCTTCTCAACATACTTCCCTTCTTTTGATGATGTCATCAGTGTCGTCACTATGGGCGCAAAATCCACGTGCTAAAGCAGTCAAAGGTTTTCATAGAATCCCAGTTTGAGTTTAAAGAAGCAGCTACAAGAACAAACACACAACGCGAGACAGACTTTCACTGTCAGTAACCTGACAGGGTGTATCAATGGGTGTGGACAAATCCATACACGATACACCACATCTGCTTCAGGCACGAGCCCAGCCAGCTCACTCATTACATATGCATAACAGAAGCTGTGTGAACACATTACACAGCCCTGACACTTTGGCCAGGTCTTGCTTGATGCATGTGTGTCTGGTCGTAATGGAGACGAAGGAGAGTGAGTGGTGTAGCGCTACAGTGCACAGGTGTCAGTGTGAAAGAAAGAAAAGAGTTCGCAGTGGAAATTTGGACATGCAGGCAGTGATTAGTTACCTGTGACACCCTCCCACACACACACACACACACGGTCTTGGAGGTCGATACGATACACTGTAGAAGAGGAGCTAACGAAAGAACAGAAAATAAACGAGTCGCAGCAGAGATGGAGGGCAAAAGGCTGTAAATAACATGGGGAGGAGGGGGAAAAAATTAAAAGGAATGGAGGTAGTCTGGAAACTTTTCTGGTCCTGGTCAGGAAATGGAAATAAAGGAGTTATATACAGGGTTGTGACACAGACAAATTGAGGGACAGCTTTACTGGGTTACCAAACAGATTACGGGAGACACATAGGAGAGGTGCAGGCAGACAGACAGACAGGCGGACGGACGGACGGACGGACTGACGGACACAAAGACAGGCACAGACACAGAAAAGCCAGTAACAAAGGAGAAGGCAGCAAAGCACTATTTTCAGAGTCTGGTTAATGCATCTCAATTACTGCAATGAAACGTCAAACGAGGAACAGCACATAAAGATACCACTGTGATGGCAAATAAATAAATAAAAATAGAATATCCTCTCTCTAAAATATCATGTGTGTGTGTGTGTAAATGCGTGTGCGTATGTGTGTGTGCGTGTGTGCATGCGTGTGCGTGTGTGTGTGCGTCTGTGTGTGTGTGTGCGTGTGCGTGTGTGTGTGTGTGTGCGTGTGTGAATGCGTGTGCGTGTGTGTATGTGTGTGTGTGTGTGTGCGTGTGTGTGTGTGTGTGTGTGTGTGAATGCGTGTGCGTGTGTGTGTGCGTGTGTGAATGCGTGTGCGTGTGTGCGTGTGTATGTGTGTGTGTGCGTGTGTGTGTGTGTGTGTGTGTGTGTGTGTGTGCATGTGTGTTTGTATGTCTCTGTGTGTGTGAGTGTGTGTGTATGTGTGTGTGTGTGT
>NC_134887.1:13027197-13032197 GCF_041734735.1 Babylonia areolata
GCTTGCATATACACACGAAGGGGGTTCAGGCACTAGCAGGTCTGCACATGTGTTGACCTGGGAGATCGTAAAAATCTCCACCCTTTACCCACCAGGCGCCGTCACCGTGATTCGAACCCGGGACCCTCAGATTGAAAGTCCAACGCTTTAACCACTCGGCTATTGCGCCCGTAACATGATCTCTCGATCTCTCATCTTTCAGTGGTCCCCTCCGCAGGAATTACATTATGTGTCTGGTATCAGTTTCGCCAAAATATTGGGTCGTTAGCTCCCATGTGATTGAACAGACTTTTTTTTTTTTATCAAGGATAATAGATAGATGAGCACTGGCGCGCTTTTTTACGTACAGTCCCCACCCTAAAATAGGGTCTACTCTACTCAGTGCTACATATATGTCATAGCATGCACACTACACAATAGTACATGAAGTCATAGACATGCGTTTTCCACAGAGAAATATGGATGTAGACATGAGACGTAGACGTGAGGGTGGGTACATGGATGTGTGTGTGTGTGTGTGTGTGTGTGTGTGTGTGTGTGTGAGTGCACATGTATGAATGCACATGCGTCTGCAACTGTGTTTTCGTGCAATTGTGCGTGTGTGCATCTCTCTCTCTCTCTCTCTCTCTCTCTCTCTCTCTCTCTCTCTCTCTCTCTCTCTCTCTCTCTCTCTCTCTCTCTCTCTCTCTCTCTCTCTCGTGTGTGTGTGTGTGTGTGTGTGTTTGTACATAACTCCGACGTGTGCGTATGCGCGCGCGCGCGAGTGTGTGTGTGTGTGTGTGTGTGTGTGTGTGTGTGTGTGTGTGTGTACACGCACACAAGCGTTATATATATATATATATATATATAGAGAGAGAGAGAGAGAGAGAGAGAGAGAGAGAGAAGCATCATGAAGAACACATGCTGCTTCAGCAACAACAACAAAAAAACACAACCACCCCACCCTCCCCGCATCTCATCTACAGGGAATGAAGCGAAGGAAGTGGAGATGGAGTGGGGTGGAGTGGAGTGGAGCGAAGTGGAGTGGAGAGGAGTGGAGTGTGTGGCAGGGTAGGAGGGGAGGGGGGGTGCGTGGTGGTGGGGGGGGGGGGGCTGGGCCACACTCCATGCCTGCCCACGAGCCCACTGCTTCATGACCGCCACTGACCCGCCCTGCCTCACTCCCTCGTGGCCCAGCGAGACAGAAGCCAGAGAGGCTAGTGAACCCGCGAGAGGGAAAACAGAGCGAAACACACTGTCCGCCCGGACAGGGAGGACAATGGACAGGGAAAGACAGGGGACAATACATACACGGGACAGGGAGTACAGGACAGGAAAGACAGGAGACAGGAAAGTTAAGACGGAAAAGACAGGGGGTGGGGGACAGGGAACAGGAACAGGAAAGACAGAACAGGAATTACAGGGGACAGGAAAGACAGGGAAGACAGGGGACAGGGAAGACAGGGGAGGGAAAGACAAAGGAAAGGAAAAACAGTGACAGGAAAGACAGTACAGGAAAGACAGGGACAGGAAAAACGGGGGACAGGAAAGACAAAGGAAAGGAAAGACAGGGGACAGGAAGGACAGGGGACAGGAAGGACAGTGACAGGAAAGATATAGGAGGGAAGACAGGGGACAGGAAAGACAGGGGACAGGGAAGACAGGGGACAGGGAAGACAGGGGACAGGGAAGACAGGGGACAGGGAAGACAGGGGACAGGGAAGACAGGGGACAGGGAAGACAGGGGACATAGAAGACAGGGGACAGGGAAGACAGGGGACAGGGAAGACAGGGGACAGGGAAGACAGGTGACAGGGAAGACAGGGGACAGGGAAGACAGGTGACAGGGAAGACAGGGGACTCCATGCCTGCCCACGGGCCCACTGCATCATGACCACCACTGACCCGCCCTGCCTCCCTCCCTCGTGGCCCAGCGAGACAGAAGCCAGAGAGGCTGGTGAACCCGCGAGAGGGAAAACAGAGCGAAACACACTGTCCGGGAGGATGACAGGCCCGCCCGGACAGGGAGAACAATGGACAGGGAAAAGACAGGGGACAATACATACACGGGACAGGGAGTACAGGACAGGAAAGACAGGGGACAGGAAAGTTAAGACGGAAAAGACAGGGGGGGGGAAGCAGGGAACAGGAAAGACAGAACAGGAATTACAGGGGACAGGAAAGACAGAGGAAAGGAAAGACAGGGGACAGGAAAGACATAGGAGGAAAGACAGTACAGGAAAGACAGGGGACAGGAAAAACAGGGGACAGGAAAGACAGTGCAGGAAAGACAGGGGACAGGAAAGACATAGGAGGAAAGACAGAGGACAGGAAAGACAGGGGACAGGAAAGTTAAGACGGAAAAGACAGGGGGGGGGAAGCAGGGAACAGGAAAGACAGAACAGGAATTACAGGGGACAGGAAAGACAGAGGAAAGGAAAGACAGGGGACAGGAAAGACATAGGAGGAAAGACAGTACAGGAAAGACAGGGGACAGGAAAGACAGGAACTGGAAAGACAGTGAGGAAAGACAGGGGACAGGAAAAACAGGGGACAGGAAAGACATGGACAGGAAAACCAGGGGACAGGGAAGACAGGGGACATAGAAGACAGGGAAGACAGTGAGGAAAGACAGGGGACAGGGAAGACAGGGGACATAGAAGACAGGGAAGACAGGGGAAAGACAATGGACAGGAATGACACGACACGATATGAAAGACAGGTGAGGGCAGGGGACAGGGGAGACAATGGGACAGGGAAGACAGGAACTGGAAAGACATGGGAGAGAAGGGTAATGACAGATAGGACAGGAAACACAGAGGATAGAAAAGACAGGACAGGATATATACAACAGGAAAGACAGGGGACAGGAAAGACAAAGGAAGGGAAAAACAGGAGACAGGAAGGACAGTGACAAGAAAGGCATAGGAGGGAAGACAGTACAGGAAAGACAGGGGACAGGGAAAACAGGAAAGACAGGGGACAGAAAGACAGTGAGGAAAGACAGGGAATACAGTGAAGAAAGACAGGGGACAGGAAAGACAGGGGACAGGGAAGACAGGAAAGACAGGGGACAGAAAGACAGTGAGGAAAGACAGGGAATACAGTGAGGAAAGACAGGGGACAGGGAAGACTGAGGAAAAACAGGGGACAGGGAAGACAGGAGACAGGAAAGACATGGGAGGGAAGGGTAATGACAGATAGGACAGGAAAGACAGGGCGGATAGGACGGGACAGGAAAGACAGGGCGGATAGGACGGGACAGGAAAGATAAGACAAGATAGGACAAGGCTATGGGTGGACACAGGGAGAGACTACAGCCAGAAAGGGCAACGTCCCGATATGAGGTCACAAAACTTAGTTTCCATAACTGATGTTGGTGGGGGGGGGGGGGAACCCCTGTCACTAATTGATTGCTTCCACGCATACCATCGATGACGATTTTAGGTCACTGAACAATACTACAGAAGGTTGAAAGGTCAAAGGTTCAATGGATATACTTGCCATCAATGATGCTTTTTTTGCATATTCCCGTATACAAAAGGTTACAGGTCCTACAGTATTTTTACGGCCACTGGGGCAGTGAATTTATATCCACTGTGCGTCTAGCGCTTAGCATGGAGCGATAGCCTAGAGGTAACGCGTCCGCCTAGGAAGCGAGAGAATCTGAGCGCGCTGGTTCGAATCACGGATCAGCCGCTGATATATTCTCCCCCTCCACTAGACCTTGAGTGGTGGTCTGGACGCTAGTCATTCGGACGAGACGATAAACCGATGTCCCGTGTGCAGCGTACACTTAGCGCACGTAAAAGAACCCACGGCAATAAAAGGGCTGTTCCTGGCAAAATTCTGTATAAAAATCCACTTCGATAGGAAAAACAAATACAGCTACACGCAGAAAAAGAAAAAAAGGGGGGTGGGGTGGTGCTGTAGTGTAGCGACGCGCTCTCCCTGGGGAGAGCAGCCCGAATTTCACACAGTGAAATCTTGTGATAAAAAAGAGAAATACAATACAATAAAAAAAAAATTGTAAAAAGATTATATGGGTTACAAAAACAAGACCAAAAGTCAAACAGCGCCTTCAAACTCCATGATAAGAATATTGTCCAAACATACAACCTAACAAACATTTGTACACGAAAAAAGAAAATAAACTAAAATTCTAGTCTGCATATTACATATATTACATTTTGTATGCAAACGTAAATGGAGTCTCCCAAATGTAATAAAGCCATTCCTTCATAGAAACACAAACATTTGGAATCCCGCACATGTAACGTATCACAACTGAACCACATATGTTGTGGATATGACCGGAAACAGACAAAACAACAGAAGATATATATGTATGTATGTATGTATGTATGTATGTATGTACGTACATACATACATATATATATATATGTATATATATATATATATATATATATATATATGTATATATATATATATATATATATATATATATATATATATATATACAAAGTTCACACCATCCACAAGCATTCGCTAACGCAAAGATCGATTCCTCGTTCATGCAAAAACGCAGTACATGCGGATTCTGAGCTGCATTTACATTTATGTTTCGTTTCAGTATAAACACTACTCCAACACCGTGTGCAACACAATTGCTGGAGAGAAAACACACACTCACACACACACACACACACACACACACACACACACACACACACACACACACACACACACACACACACACACACACACACACACACACACTAACATCACTTCAAGTGGAAAGACGTTAAACTGAAGACGAACACACACACACACACACACACACACACACACACACACACACACACACACACACACACACACACACACACACACACACTAATATCACTTCAAGTGTAAAGAGGTTAAACTGAAGACGAACACACACACACACACACACACACACACACACACACACACACACACACACACACACACACACACACACACACACACACACACACATACACACAACAGATGTAAATCAATATCTGCTTTGTACA
>NC_134887.1:13044697-13049697 GCF_041734735.1 Babylonia areolata
ATTTTTGACTGCCAAGCGAACGAAGGATAAAATCAAACTATCAGAGGCCGTATTCAAGACACGGTCTCTCCGCAAAACGCCTTCACCTTCACCTTCACCTATCCCGTAGTCTTGTGGACCGTTGGGGCGCCACAGGTGATCTGGCAACCAGCATCCTCCAATCCTCTCGGTTTTCTGACCTCCTGACTGTATCGCTCAACCTCAAGCCCGTCCATTCTGGGATGTTGTCCTCCCATCTCTTCCTGTCTGCCTCTCCTTCTCCCCCCTTGCACTGTGCCCTGCAGGAATGTCTTGGCAAGCCCTGATGATCTCGTGACATGGCCATACCATTTGAGCTTGCGTCTCTTGACCAAGGTCAACAGGTCTTCGTAGGGCCCAATGACTTGCCTGATTGTTTCGAACTTCTTCGTTCGTGATATGATCTTTGTAGGAGATGCCCAGGAGTCTTCGAAAGCATCTCATCTCAGTGGACTGTATTCTCTTTTCTATTTCAGCTGTTAAGGTCCACGATTCACATGCATACAAGAGTATTGATGTCACCAGGGTACGCATCAGTCTGATCTTTGAGCCGAGTGCAATGTTCCGGTTGTTCCAGATGTACCTCAGTTTTGTGAGTGCTGCTGTCGCCTGTGCAATCCTGAGATGAGGGCAAAACGATGAGATGAGGGATGAGGATGAGGGCAAAACGCCTGTTTCCCTTAACAAAACCAACGCAACAAAAAGGTTCGCCATATTTACCTTGCTTCGAAGGCTGTCACCTTTGGAAGATAGTAAGGGTAAGTTGCCTTCGGTTTTGTAGAACTGTGGGTAGGTTTTTATGCTCCTGAATATCGGATATTGCTAACCCTCTGTCAGTTTGCCTTGCCTCAGGCAGATTACCCGCAGGCACATAATTATTTACCTGCAGGCACAATGGTCTCTTGACTACGGCCTCAGGTGCCGTGACAGTGATTTGAACCCAGGACGCTAAGGTTGAAAATTCAACGCTTTAACCAATCGGATATCTCGCCTGTCCTCTTTGTTAAGTTCAACGAATGCGTACCTCGAAATTTACGGACAGTTTGCGACGTTACCAATCATTTATTGACGGGTTTGTTTAGGAGTTTGTTTTTTTATTTGATTGTTTTGTTTTGTTTGTGTTTGGTGGGGTTTTTTGCGTACCTCGAAGTTCACGGACTGCTCGCGACGTTGCCAATCATTTATTGATAGGTTTGTTTGGGGGGGGTTTTTGTGGGTTTTTTTGTTTGTTTGTGGGGTTTTTGTTTGTTTGTTTGTTTTTTGCGTACCTCGAAGTTCACGGACTGCTCGCGACGTTACCAATCATTTATTGACGTGTTGTTGTTTTTGTTGTTTTCTTGTGTTCCTCGGCCGTATGATCTCCTCGAATTTCCATTTATGTCATCATTCGGTTTGGAAGCAGACTGATTAACAAATCTGCGATCGGCCGTTCCTGTGGCTGCCAAAGTGTAAGAGTCGTAGGTCAGTATCAGTTTCAGTAGCTCAAGGAGGCGTCACTGCGTTCGGTCAAATTCATATACGCTACACCACATCTGCCAAGCAGATGCCTGACCAGCAGCGTAACCCAACGTGCTCAGTCAGGCCTTGAAGGGGAAAAAAATCAAGAAAAGAAAATAATAAAAATAAATCAATTAATAAATAAATAAATAAAATAAAGTAAAATAAAATAAATAAAGTAAAAAATAACAACCAAAAAAGTCTTGATAAAAATGGTAACCGAAGTGACTTTAACCATAAACGGAATATAAATTGTTTGTTGTCGGTAACTTTGATACCATTTCGTCGTGAAGATAGACAGAGACAGGGAGAAAGGGGGAGATGGTGGAAGGAGGGAAGAAAAAGAAAAAACGAAAGAAGGGGCAGAAAGAGGAAGAAGAGAAAGAGAAAAATGATTAAGCAGAAGAATTCAATCTGGCGGCAATACAAGGGCATGACCTAGGTACAGCCCGGCCCCCTTAGAGTGTAAGGAGTTAAAGGGCCGAAACACTTGACTGAGGGATGGGGGGTGGGCCTTCTTCTCTGAAGACCATGTACTGTCCAGCTCTCCCTGGAGTTTCTTATCACAATCTGGTATTCAAGTTCCAGATCATTGTCTTATTTCACATCATCATCGTCCATCCTAATCCTTATGCTCGTCAATAAATATGCTCCCTGCTCTCATGATGACTTCACTTTCCGTTTCACCCACTTCCTGGAAAAAAACAACAAACAAACCTGTGATTTTTTTGATTTTTTTTTTTTTTTTTTTTTACAATTTCCCGTGTCGACAGAATCAAGGGCAATATCGCTGAAGAAATAACGTATCGCAACGGCGCCTGCTTCAATTAGTGGCTGCTGCTATGCTGGTTTCGTGACCAGGCAATCATTGTGGCGTACAGTGACCTTAAAAGTAAATCGTGTCGAACACGCATTACCGAAGGAAAGATTACCATCCAACCCCCCCACTCCCACCCCCTACCCCCACCCCCTCACTTCTCTCTCTCTCTCTCTCTCTCTCTCTCTCTCTCTCTCTCTCTCTCAGGCTTTTTCTATCCCCATTTCTCTTTACGAACGCACACAAGCACACACACACACAACCACACACACACACACACACACACACACACACACACACACACACACAGATGGAGAAAGACACACACACACACACACACACACACACACACACACACACACACACACACACACACACGTTTGAACAGAAACTGCATATTACATGTGGATGATGGGGCTGATGACTAGATCTGTCGGTAGATGTTTGTTGGTTGCACAATTCTATTTATCACACTGGATTTGTTCGAGAGACAGGGCATTGACTGCTTTGGGGAAAAAGCTATTGGCGAAGCGATTGGTTTTCGTCCTTATACTTCTGTACCGTCGACCAGAGGGGAGTATCTCGAAAATCTCAAAAGCTGGATGTGATTCGTCCTGGCTGATTGATTTTGTTTTTGTTTTTTGAGTAGCCGCTTATAATATATGTCTTCTAGAGAAGGTAGTTCAGCCCCGGTGATCTTGGTAAAAGAATAGAACCCTAATTGCAAGGGGAGTTGTTTTATGCTTAACTTCGAAAATAAGCTACTTTCCAAGGTATCTTTAAATAGATAGATGAATAAATAGATAAATAAATAGATAAATACACTAATAAATGATTTAAATGTCCTATGTTTAAAGTCCCCTTCCTCTTTAAATCCAGCAGAATGCTGGAGAATTCGTTTTGTGAAATATGACCATCCAACAATAAAATGCAATAACACTTCCATTCAATTTTTCTGAAAGCAAGCTAATCTCCGAAACGACAAGCCACGGAGCTCAAAGCCACGCGCTCTCACGAGAGTGTACGTCATTTTGATCGATATTGTGGCCAACGAGTTTTAACGACTACAAAGTCCTTGAGACTGGTTGTGTTGGAAGGAAGGGGGGGAAAAATAAAATATTGCTGAAATGAAAGCGAAAGAAAAAGATTAGACGAATAAAACAATATAAGACAAGAAACAAACACTGAATACTGAAATATTGTTGAACTGCATTCTCTTGTCTTGCAAATACAGACAGACAGACACAGACACACACACAGACACACACACACACACACACACACACACACACACACACACACACACACACACACACACACAGATGCACGCATGCACGCATACACACTCATACACTCGCACCCACACACGCGAGCACGCAAGAAAGCGCGCGCGCACACACACACACACACACACACACACACACACACACACACACACACACACACACACACTCCCCAAAGACCTTGCGAGAACTGTGTCTGCACGCTGGCTCTCTTGTTTCATATCGCGACAATAGTTTCTGTCTCTGTCTCTCTCTGTCTCTCTGTCTGTCTGTCTGTCTGTCTGTCTCTCTCTCTCTCTCTCTCTCTCTCTCTCTCTCTCCTTCACCCTGTCTCTGTCTCTTTCTCTGTCTGTCTGTCTCTCTGTCTGTCTGTCTGTCTTTCTAAATGTCTGTCTGTCTTTCTATCTCTGTCTCTATATCTCTCTCTCACTCTCCTTCTCTTTCTCTCCCCCCCTCTCTCTCTCTGTCTCTCTCTGTCTCTCTGTCTTTCTAGCTGTCTATCTGTCTGTCTCTTCATCTCTATCTATGTCTCTCCCTCTTTCTCTCCCTCTCCTCCCTCTCTCTCTCCCTCTCTCTCTCTCTCTCTCTGTCTTTCTAGATGTCTGTATCTCCCTTTCTCTCTTCCTCCCTCCTCCCTCTCCTCTCTCTCTCTCTCTCTCTCTCTCTCTCTCTCTCTCTCTGTCATTCTAGATGTCTGTCTGTCTCTGTCTCTATGCCTCTCTCTCTTTCTCTTTCTCTCTCTCTCTCCTCTTTCTCTTCCCCCTCTCTCTCTGCCTTTCTCTCCCTCTCTCCCTCTCTCTATCTCTCTGTCTTTCTAGCTGTCTGTCTATCTGTCTCTTTGTCTCTGTGTCTCTCCCTCTCTCTCTCTTCCTCTCTTTCTCTCTCTCTCTCCCTCTCTCTCTCTCCCTCTCTCTCCAGCTCTCTCTCCCTCTCTCTCTCTCTCTCTGTCTTTCTAGCTGTCTGTCTCTCCCTTTCTCCCTCTCCTCTCTCTCTCTCTCTTCCTCTCCCTCTCCTTCTTTCTCTCTCTCTCCCCCCCTCTCTCTCTCCCTCACACGCTCTCTCTATCTCTGTCTGTTTCTCTCTCCTCCTTTCTCTCTCTCCCCCTCTCTCTCACTCTCTCCCTCACACTCTCTCTCTGTCTTTCTCTGAAAACTGAAGGAGAAAAAAAAAAAAGATTTCTACAGGCGTGTCCATGTCGGTCACTTTGCCCGTCTGTCTGTCAATCAGTCTGCCTGCCTGTCCGTCGGTCAGTCTGTCTGTCAGTCTGTTCGCGGACAGCGGTTTCCCATTCCCGTGCGATCGGAGCAGAATGGAAACGTAATGTAAGCATCGATTGAATTGTGAGAAGGCAGAAATGACTGCAGGATTCTTGATATCAAATTTTG
>NC_134887.1:13054697-13059697 GCF_041734735.1 Babylonia areolata
ATACTGATACTCTGCATCACAGAAAAAGTATATTTCAAGGCTGCATGTGCTGTGTCGCCGAAAGAATGGAAAGAAAAAAGTGACAGAGAGAAAAAAAAAAAAAAAGGGCTACTGAATTGTGTTTGTGTGGGTGGTGGAGGGTGGTGGGGGGGGGGTGGCAGGATGGATCTGATGGTGTGTGTGTGTGTGTGTGTGTGTGTGTGTGTGAAGAAAAAACAAGTAAGGTCAAAACGTATGAACAGCAGGAGGCATTGCAATCAGTCTAACAAGCAGCAACGCAAACACAAAGATTATTTCAAAATCTTAATGGTAACAAAATCGGTGGATACTGACATCGCAGCAATGATATTATGATAAACAGTGTAATGTAGGCTGTGTAGATATCGTGTCAGTCGATAGATAACAGAAGTGTCACCTCTGCGCTGTACAAACACGGTCGGTTGAGTTTCTGCTAGCGCTGATAGCCAAACACAAGGCGGGCCAATATGAAGCCAAAAACAAGGTGGGTCAATCTAAACTTTCACACTTCATTATTTTCATTCTCAAGCACAGCCACCACTACCACCACCACCGACGACAATTTGAGTTGTTGGTCAGTGTGCTTTTGCGTTGTCTCTGATATCGAACTGATGTTATTGCACTTGAGGTTGTTCTAAATGATGATGATGGCGACCAGTCTCATGCAATGGTCGCTGGTCGCTATTGTTATCTTTGGTATATTGCTGTGGTTATTGCTGCTGCTGCTGTTGATAATGTTCTGGCTTTTTTTCTTTCGTTTTTTTTTTCTTTTTTTTTTTTTTTTCTTTTTTTTTTTGGGGGGGGGGGGGGGTTGTTGTTGTTTTATTGTTATTGGTGTTTTGCATATCTTTGCCGTGTGCTGGTCAGGCATCTGCTTGACAGATGTGGTGTAGCGTCTATGGATTTGTCCGAACGCAGTGACGCCTCCTTGAGCTACTGATACTGATACTGCCGTGTGTTCTTTTACCTGTGCTAAGTTCATGCGACACACGGGGCCTCGGTTTATCGTGCCAACGGAAAATTTATAGCGTCCTGCAGACAACTCAAGGTCTAGTGGAAGGGAAAAAGAAGACTGGTTAGTGTGGGAATCCATGCATTGCTCACAGGTTCTCTCGCTTCTCGGACGATCGCATTTCCAGTACGCCAGCACTACACACAGTGTCGGTTTATTCCGCTCCGCCCCCCACCCCCCCCCCCACACACACACCCTCCTCCCCCCTCCCTAGCCACTCTAACATATCAGCAGCCATGGTCAGCCATGGTGAGTCATTGACATTCACCAGGCGAATCTCTGCCGCCCCGGCGTGCTGGGTTAACTCTCTCCATACGAACGGGGAAAGAGATGACGTTAACAGCGTTTCAACCCAATTACCACCATCAAAATATTGCAAGCGGAAGGCTCTTATACTGAAGAGGTGAATGTTGACAAAGAATGCCACAATTCTGACGACGGAAGCTAAAGGTTGGGTCATTCAGACACCCACTGGACATCCGAGGGGTCTGTGTAGAGGAGAAGAGAGGACTGGCCGTACTGAGTGAGTTAAACCGTTGCAACACGTCTTCCGCCTTTCTCGCGTTTCGCCTACGCGTGTATTGCCTGTGTGCGTTTCGCCTAATATATACAGACTGTCAAATAGGCCACAACCGGGTCATTTCGTCTAAGCCTTGTGCACTTAACAACAGAACTGTAAGCATGCCAAATACATTTTGACCGACTTTATCAATATCATTAACTTCCGTGTTAAACATTAATGTGCATTCTAAATGTGAAATGCATAATATGAACATGCGTCCGGTATTTCCATCAGTTTTTAGCCCGTTTATAACTCGGGCATCTTTAATCCTCAGTTTTCGGGCGTTCGTTTTGTTTGTGAATTGCTCTTCTTGGTGGAAAAAATGGACTTAACAAAGATTCTATGACTCGAAAAGTTGCTCTTGTCTTCATCATGAGGTACATTTGATTTCACACCATCCTTTATCATGTTTGCTCTTCTTGGTGATTTTCGTGTTCACCAACAACATCAAAGCATCAGAGTTCAGAAGACTGAAAGCAGATTCAATTTCAATTGTCTTATCACTTATGCGTTTATATTCCAAGTATGTTCAGTTGTACAGTCAATAGTTAATTTCCAGTCAGGTGAATAGAGATGCATTCTATCCGTGCAAAATGCATGGTCTGTTTCTGTTTTAGAAGTTGGAAACAAAGACATTATCCCATGAAATGTGAGCATGACGTAACCTGTTGGCGAAACCAACGAATGTGGGTGTAATGTCCTATTTCAGCGTCCTAAATTATTGCACTGGTTGGTTACATTTTCATGGTTTCTGGGACCCAAAAAAACCGGAAAAAGCAAGATGGTGACACGTTAGTTTAGTGACTGGATGCGCATTCACTGAAAATGGGTTACAACATCTACTAATGGTAGTATACATGCACAAAAATTCCCGGTAACTGAATTCAGGATGCTAAAAAGGACAAGACAACGTGGGTGAGTGTAGTAAGGGGATACGAATATTGGTATGGGGGCGAAAAGACCCTGCTGACGCAAGGACTGGACAGGAGAGGACCGATTTTAGAGAACTACAAATCGTAGGTGAAACGCACGATGGTGAGATGTGTGGCACCCGGCAAAACAGCCTGCTCCTCAGCTGCTGCCCGAGGCCGAGGAATCCACATGCAGGGACCACAAGAAAGCTCCAGTCATCTAATCACCTGGTATCCCCTTACTATACTCACCCACGTTGTCCTATTTTAGCATGTGGAGTGATGGCCTAGAGGTAACTCGTCCGCCTAGGAAGCGAGAGAATCTGAGCGCTCTGGTTCGAATCACGGCTCAGCCACCGATATTTTCTCCCCCTCCACTAGACCTTGAGTGGTGGTCTGGACGCTAGTCATTCGGATGAGACGATAAACTGAGGTCCCGTGTGCAGCATGCACTTAGCGCACGTAAAAGAACCCAAGGCAACAAAAGGGTTGTTCCTGGCACAATTATGTAGAAAAATCCACTTCTATAGGGAAAACAAATAAAACTGCACGCAGGAAAAAATTTAAAAAAAAAAAAAAAGGGGGTGGGGCTGTAGTGTAGCGACGCGCTCTCATTGGGGACAGCAGCCCGAATTTCACACAGAGAAATCTGTTGTGATAAAAAGAATTACAAATACAAATACAAATGTTGCGTCCCTTCCTGACCTTGACCTTCCGCTTTCCCGCCAATGCCCTCTTGTCATGGAAAGCTGACGCCATGCTCTCTGTGATATGGTGTTCGTGGGATGTTATTAGTGGGGAAGAAAGGTATGGAGAGAGAGAGGGTGTGGGGGGGGTTGGGGGGTAGGGGGTCGGATGATGGGTCGAAGGGGTTTGGGAGGGGGGTGAGTGGGGGTTGGTGCTTGGGCTCAGTAAAAAAAAAATAATAATACTGTATCAATTAGTCAGTGTATCTGCATATCATTTTCCAACGCAGAGAAACTATCTAAAAATCAATGATTGATTTTCTGATAAAGTTTCTCAGCGTTGGAAAATGATATACAGATACACTGACTAATTGATACATTTTTTTTTTTTTTTACGATTCGTTGTTGGCAGCGATGTTGTTCTCGTGCCTTTCTTTTTATTCTTTCTTCTTTTTTTTTCCTTCTTTTTATTCTTTTTTTTTTTTTTTCTTCTTCTTTTTTTTCTTTTTTTTTTCTTTTTTTTTTTTCTTTTTTTTTTTTTTTCAGTCCAAGTTGCCTTTGCTGTTGCTGTTGGGGGTGTTATCTACTTGTTTGTTTTTCACAGTAAAGGGTCTGATACGCACGTGCGTTTGTGAACCAGCGCTCTCTCTCTCGCTCTCTATCTCTCTCTCTCTCTCTCTCTGTCAGTGTCTCAGATGCGCGCGCGCGCACACACACACACACACACACAAACATGCGCACGCGTACAAGAATCAGTTTCAGTTTCAGTTTCAGTAGCTCAAGGAGGCGTCACTGCGTTCGGACAAAACCATATACGCTACACCACATCTGCCAAGCAGATGCCTGACCAGCAGCGTAACCCAACGCGCTTAGTCAGGCCTTGAGAAAAAAAAAAACAAACAAACAAAAAAAAAAAAAAAAAAACAAAAAAAAAAAAAAAAAACCGGGGGAATAAATAATAGATAAGCTTGCATAAATAAATAAATAAATAAATAAATAATTATAATATAGAAAAAGGTAGTAGTAATAATATTAGTAATACTAATAAAATGATAATAATAAAACATAAATAAATAAATAAATAAGACAACAATGGTGATAAATAAGCGAATAAATGTAAAATATGAAGACACACATTCACACATACACCCACACATGCATAACAGAAATGCACCAAACATGCAGTTTCACATATATGAAAGCACAGTCAAATACATATAAACGTACATGAGCTCCAACACACACACACACACACACACACACACACGCATTGCCGTGCACCTCCTCTAGCCCCCTCCTCCACACACTCATTTCTAGTCTAAGTATCGCAGCTTCCACGGCACACACACACACACACACACACACACACAAACACACACTCACAGAGATGAACACTTACTTGTACAAGCACATATGAAAGCACAGTCAAATACATATAAACGTACATGAGCTCCAACACACACACACACATTACCTTGCACCTCCTCTACCCCCTCCTCCACACACTCATTTCTAGTCTACGTATCGCAGTTTCCACGGCACACACACATACACACAAACACACACTCACAGAGATGAACACTTACTTGTACAAGCACACACACATACGCCCATAGCAAGAATCAATATCATTTTATCCTTTGACCAATATATAGACACTAAACTTAAACAGCACATGAAACTGATGATGAAGACGGATGAATAAACGACGACAATGTCTAGTAACCTTTCCCATTTTGATAAAAAAAATAATAATAATAAAAAATTCTACACATTCAGTCACACACCTCTCCTTGCTGTCAATAATTTGC
>NC_134887.1:13062197-13069697 GCF_041734735.1 Babylonia areolata
CAACAACCCCTCCCGCTTCTGTCCTTGCCTCGCATGTCCGTGTGGATGCCGACAACAAGAAAAGTCAATAAACATCGGGTTTCAAACCCCGAATCCCTTCAAAGCCGACAAGCCGGCTTATCGCTTCGGAAAGGGCGGGCCAGGGCCAAACAGGTTAACAGCTTTTCTGATTTGAATGGACATCGGGTTTCGTGTGGATTGTTTGTTGTGGAGTTTTCACCACATGTGAGTATTCCTGACTGCTGAGAAAATGTTACTAGTGTTTTCGCGGAGAAAGGGGAAAAAAAAGGAAGAAAGAAAATTGCTTTTGCCACGCATGTGCAGTAGACAAGGCTTAGCATTGTGGGAGGAAAATAGAACGCTTTCGCACGCAACATGCTTCGATTGAAATTCAAACAACAACAACAACAACAACAGCAACAACTTCCCTGACAACAAACAGACCACTAGGAGCCATCAAGACTGCATACTATCGATCGGTGAAGCAATAGTTCGGCTTCAAACGAAGCTGAAAACCCTGGAACATGCATGAAAAACGCTTCTTTCTTTTTCTTAAATAAGACAAAGAATAAAAGGAAAGAAAGAAAGCAGAAAAAGAAAGATAGAAAGAAAACGCCAGAATAGTTGCAAAATAGAAACAACAATATGGATCCGTTTCCCTTCCTTATCTTCCTCCTCCTCCTCCTCCTCCTCCTCTTCCTCCTCCTATTCCTCCTCTTCCTTCTCCTCCTCCTCTACCCCGTTCTCTTCCTCCTCCTCCTCCTCCTCTTCCTCTTTCGTTCGTGGGATACAGTCCAATGTTCCAACAGACAGAAAGCAACTCAATACTCGACGATTTTAATTAGATTGTGGGCTTTTACCGTGTTTGACTGTTGTACCCTACCACTTTATCAGTAGGCAACCATATCCCGTTTTCGGAGATGAGCGATGCATGCGTTGTGTGGTTTTGTTTGGAACATAAGACACCAAATGACGCCATGAAATTACACGGTCTGTATACACATATAAATTGTTTTGTACCGTGCGTGTGTTTGACAGCATATCCGATTGCTCTTCAGAGCATTCCTGACATCCACCAGTGGATTTATACAACATCACCATCACCACCACCAACAACAACAACAACAATATCATCAACAACAACAAACACAAAAACTTAATTATTTGTAATGCATTGTATCTAAAACAAGAGGCAAAGCCTTCAAGACTCACTTGTGCTTCACGCTTTATCCAGTAAAGGTATCATGAGGAGAAAAAAAAATAAAAAATCGTTGAAAAGTGCACTGTATTAAATATGATACATAAAATAAGCTTGGGAGGGGAAAAAAAGCATGTGAGCGGAATCATTCCGAACCACGCATGTTCAGTTCCGATCAAAGCAGACAAATCCCCAAGGTTAGCAGCAGATATGACGTCAAATGACTGAATTTAATACTGAAAGCAATGTTGACGTTTTCTTCTTCGTGTGATAAATAGATCTCATTGTAGCGGAAGTAATAACGCCGTTTAAATAATGTTTTTGGGTGTTTTATGATATCTCGATCATTCTTTTTTATTTCCGCGATAAAGGAGACGTGTGCCATCGCTTCTAGCAAATCGCAACACATGGTAAACTCTAGATCTGCACAAACCAGCCTACAACCGGCTGAAAGAAACGATCCATTCAATTTTTCTTTTATGTTCATTCCAGTTAATTCAGTGTCCACTTTAGAATATTTATATGCAGTAAACACGTCGATGGTGTAGTTAGTATCACTGTAAGTGTTCTGTCCAGAATTTGTATTTCTTTCCTTTTGATTGTGAACAAGAACAACGAGATCATGTCATCTTCGAACACAACCTACCTTCTAGCAACCCAAACTCAGTGGAAAGCGGTTTTTAAAATTTTCGGTTTTCGGAACATATCTCAACGAAATAAACCGTTAATGATTCGGAAATACGGCTTAATTCGGGAGACTAACAACCTGTTATTGGTATGACTGTGAAGATTTTTTTTTTTTTTTTTTTTTACATACATGTTTAAGCCAATTTTGGTATTGGCAAACAAAGTATTTCCAGAGAAAATGGCAATACTAAGTTTTCACACACACACACACACACACACACACAACCGAACACCGGGTTAAAATATAGACACTTCGCTTACGCAAGTGAGTCAATGATATAACATGGATAGGACAACCAAATACTACCAACAGGCGTATCACAAGTCCTGGGTAATGAAAAATAATACATAATTCAAAAACTGCTATCGTCCACAGAGAGAGAGAGAGAGAGAGATACACAGACAGACAGACAGACAGACTGAGAATGTGTTTGAGTTCTCGAGAACATGATAGTTAGGGAATGCCCACATGGGCCAGCCAGGTTGGGGAAAAAACAGGGAAAGACAACAGAAAAGAAAGGCTTTTTTTTTTTTTTTTTAAATAGAAACCAAAACAGCGACAGAAAGAAGACATCTCCGACAGTTTTCAAAATGTGTGTGTGTGTGTGTGCGCGCGCGCTCGCTTAGAGTTGACATCAAGATTTTGCGCCTTATAAATATTAGTAGTAGAGTAGAAGTATTTTTATGTTTTTTTCTTTTTTTTCTTTCTTTTTTTTATCTTTGTTGTTGTTGGTGGTGTTTGTTTTGTTTTTTTGTTTTTGTTTTGTTGTGTTGTTTTTGTTTTGTTTTGTTTTGTTTTTTGTTGTTTTTGTTCTTGTTTTGTTTTGCTTTTCTCGTTCGTTTATTTATTTATAGTCTATTCATCTAAAATGATGATATTAGACTGAAAATAAATGATATTATTATTATCAGTTGGATTATGATGATTTCTCAAGGCCTGACCAAACGCGTTGGGTTACTCTGCTGGTCAGGCATCTGCTTGGCAGATGTGTAGCGTATATGGATTTGACCGAACGCAGTGACGCCTCCTTCAGCTACTGATACTGATATGATTTCAAAATGAGATGATAGTAGGCTGTTTATGTAAATTAAAGAGCTATCGGCTTCCGCGGAAGAATCCACCAAAATAATTGCCACAGTTAACTGTTCAGATATTCGTAATCGTGAGCAACAATTAAGCAGTCCCATCCAGTTTGTCCAAGCTATCCTAATGCTGTCTCTGCAATATCCCCCTCGCCTTCTCCCGTGAGCAGTGAACAGTCCAGCAGATGCTGTCTCTGGAATACCCCCCTCGCACCCCACCCCACCCCCAACAAACACACACACACACACACACACACACACACACACGCACGCACGCACGCACACACACACACGCACACACACACACACACACACACACACACACACACACACACACACACACACACACACACACACACACACACACACCAGCCCCAACCCCAATTCGCCCTAACTCAACGGATGGTCAATGCTGAAACATGCATGAATCACCCAAGGCAGGGCAAGGCAGTTATGGTGGTGGTTCGTCCGTCGGGATCGACGAGGACCATCTAGTCATCCTGGGGGTGGGTGGGTTGGGCTCTGTGGGTGCGCAGATGACTGGTCAGGCCAATCCGCGCCCAGAAGGTTCTGACGCAGTGTGGACAGGGGATGGTGGCGGCTGTCGGGGACTTGCTGGCACTGCTTTTCCTGGCCTGTCTGCATTGCTCTGCTGCAGCGATTCTGTTGGCCTGACAGGATTTGTCGCCTTTGTGGACAGCTGAACGCTACTTTGGTCTGCATTCAGCTCCCATGTGTCGTGGTTGATGTTAAAGGCCTTCAGAGAAGCTTTCAGAGTGTCTTTGAAGCGCTTCTTTTGGCCTCCATGGGAGCGCTTCCAATGTTGGAGTTCGCCGTACAGCAGTTTCTTGGGGAGCCGGTGGTCTGGCATGCGAACTACATGGCCTGCCCAGCGCAGCTGGGCCTGCATCAAGATGGTGTAGATGCTGGGCAAGTTTGCACGAGTGAGCACCTCTGTGTCAGGGATCTTCTCTTGCCACTTTATGCCGAGAAGTTTTCTGAGGCTGGTGGTGTAGAAGTGGTTCAGCTTTTTGGCGTGGCGTTTGTAGACTGTCCATGATTCACATCCATAGAGCAGTGTGGTGAGAACTATGGCCTTGTATACTTTGAGCTTCGTCTCCAGGATGATGCCTCTCCTGTTCCAAACGTTCTTATGGAGTCTGCCGAAGGCAGCGCTGGCTTTGGCGAGAGTTTTGTATGCGCTGAAGGGACTGAATGGATGAAGCAGGCAAACCAGACAATAGAGAGTTACAGTAGTCAAGGCGAGAGAGAATGAGAGAAACGACAAGTCGATATGTTACGTCGGTGGACATTTCCGACTGGAACAGATGCGTCGCAATTGACAGTAGCAGGATTGACAGAGCTGACTGACAATTTTTGCATGGACAGTGTGTTGTCGAGGACAATGCCGAGGTTCCAGACTGAGCTGGAAAGAGGAATGGATGTACTGCCAAGTTTGATTGTATCGACTGTAGTGGAAGAAAGTTGTGTCTGGTTCCGATGATGACGACTTCGGTTTTGTCTGCGTTCAATTGTAATTTATCTAGAGTCCTCCAATTCTGAATGTCCAGGAAGCAGTCAGATGTTTCTTGCAAGTGCGAGGACAAATATACAGGGGTATCACTTTTCTGAACTTGAGTGTCATCAGCATAAGAATGATAACTGACATTGTGTCGGCTGACGATTTCAGCGAGAGGAGCAGTGTACAGTGTGAAGAGCACATGGCCTAAAACAGATCCCTGTGGGACTCCACGTTCGATTTTAACGGGTTCAGACTGACAGTTATCAAATATAACAGACTGGAATCAGTCGGTGAGATATGATATGAACCAACTGAGAGCAGTGCCATTGATACCAAATGTAAAATGAAGACGGGAAAGAAGGATTGAATGGTCTGTCGTGGCAAAGGCGGCTGACAAGTCGAGAAGAGTAAAAGGGAATTTTTTCCTGAGTCAGACGCTAGCAGTAGATTGTTCAGGATGTGTAGGAGAGTGGTTTCAGTGCTGTGGTCAGCACGATAGGCAGACTGAAAAGAGGGGAGGAGATTGTTGAAACAAAGGTGGTTGTTGAGCTGCTTCAGGGCGGCTTTTTCAAGAAGTTTGGACAGGAAAGGAAGGTTAGAAATTGGTTGATAGTTTTTTCAAAATATTTGAGTCAAAGTTGGGTTTCTTCAGAAGAGGCCGGACGACTGCAGTTTTGAAAGTGGATGGAAACGTTCCAGTGAGAAGGGATGAGTTGGCAATATTGGTGATTGTGGGGAGAAGCTATGAGACACCTTGGGGAAAAACACAGGCTGGTATAGGATCAAGCTCACAGGATTTTATTGTCATTTCTTTCAGGATTTCATGGACTTCAGTCAATGGATTGAAGGAATCAAGTAAACATATAATGATCTTTCGGAATGGAGAGGAGTGCCGTTGAACTGAGGATCAGGATGAGCAGGTTGGAAAGGTGTTTGATCCAAACTGGTACGAATATTTTGGACTTTGTCGAAAATAGAAAGAGGAGAAGACATGGTGGAGTTCAGATATAAAGTATAGGCAGAAGGAATAGGGGTCCTTTGTGTAGTACCAAGAAGATTTGACATGATGCAATAAAGAGATTTGGTGGATGAGGCATCGAAACCTTGAGAAGAAAAGAAATTTGTCTTCGCTGATGAGATCATTATATGTTTGATTTTGTTTACTTGTTTTCAGAAAATTTGATTATGGACTTTCAGTTTTGTTGATCGCCATTGCTGTTCCAATTGGCGACGTTTGTGGTTTGCGATTCGAATGTCTTGTGTGTGCCATGGGGCGAAAGGCCTATCAGGCAACATGCGGTAAAATCATATTTCTGTTTTCCTTGTTGGTCATTTAAAATAAAAGCATCCTTTTCCAAGGTAGAAACAGTCGGGTCTGACTTTTCGGATGGAAGAACACAGAGCCAAGCCAGCGCTGGAAAACAGCAAGAGTCAATAATAGTTCAATACAGACTGACAGGCAAATAAATAAATGCATAACAAAGAGATATAGATACTGGACAATAGGCTACACATGTGCATCCAAAGTACGATAAGCATATACATAGAACGGACCAGCACAGCACAGCACAGCACAGTACAGAGCAGAGAAAAAGGGGGTGAGGGTGAAATCTCCGAAGGGTTTCATGTCAAGTGAGTAAATGTGGACAGACATTGCATCTTGTACCAATTTGCATGGCCAATGAGAAAATGTCTCAAAGGCTGTTTTCGAACATCAGATGAAGTTTCTTCTTCTTCTTCTTCTTCTTCTTCTTCTTCTTCTTCTTCTCTCTCTCTCTCTCTCTCTCTCTCTCTCTCTCTCTCTCTCTCCCAATATCCTTGTCTATTTGTATATCTCCTTTCCTCCCTTCTTCCTTCCCTCCCTCCTCCCTCTCTCTCTCTCTCTCTCAACAGTTTTCCTCTCTTTCCTTCTTCGTATCTCTTCCTCTCTTACCTTCTTCCTTCCCTCTCTCCTTCACGCAAAAGCATACTATGTTATTGTTATTTTGTGGGGAATTGTGTATTTTCTATGCTATTTATTGTTCTTGTTGTTGTTGCCATGCAGTGTGTTTTTTGTTGTTGTTGTTGTTTTTTGTTTTTTTTTGGGAGGAGGTCCCTCCTTTTTTCAGTCTGTGTATTTCATAGATTAGTTAATACGTTTTCTTTACGAGGGTAGGATGAAGACAGGCCGATAAGTGCCTATTCCTTTTCCCTCAATAAAAAAAAGTTTCGATTTCGATTTCGATTTCTCTCTCTCTCTCTCTCTCTCTCTCTCACACACACACACACACACACACACACACACACACACACACACACACACACACACACACACACACACACACAGCTAGAATGAGGGAGGAGAGACAGAGGGAAAGAAAGACAGACAGGCAGAGCTATAGAGAGACACAGAGAGATAGATAAAAGAAAAAAAAAGATACCAGAGAGATAGATCAATGCATAGCAAGACGGACAACGGCTGAAACAAGGAAACGTACTACTACAACAGTGACGAAAATACATTGGTTTACACTGACAGAGAAAGGGACAGAGCGGAGACAGAAACAACACACATAGATGATCAAATTCTGTTCTCCTCTCTCTCTCTCTCTCTCTCTCTCTCTCTCTCTCTCTCTCTCTCTCTCTCTCTCTCTCTCTTCGCAGTAAAGTACTGGTTAAAATTATTACATATGAATATTAACAGACTGCCCAAACAAGCTTATCTAATGCAAGTTAATATGGAGGAAAACGGAAAATTGTGTTGGGCATCGAAACTCAGAGACATACTCCAGAAATGTGGTTTTGCTTTTGTTTGGCTGAACAAAGGTGTTGGGAATGAACGATCTTTCCTCTCGTTATTAAGAGATCGACTCGTTGCAAACTTTATTGACGACTGGACAACAGCAATTAACACCAGCGAGAGATTTTCGCTGTATTCAACTTTCAAGTCAAATTTTTTCCCCGAACCTTACATAGATAATATTAGAATAAAACGTTTTAGAGATATGTGTGTGTGTGTGTGTGTGTGTAT
>NC_134887.1:13072197-13112197 GCF_041734735.1 Babylonia areolata
AAAACTGCCAAAAAATGCATAACTAACATGCGATTACATTATTAACAGCAACTGTGACCATTCAATAATGATAATAATAATCAGAAACCATTAACACAATCAAGTTCTGAAGTACATTAAAGGAATGTAGAAATAGGGTTATGAACTAACGCCTGTGAAAGTTCGACCATAAGAACCTCGTCAGAAATAATTAACTTTCAAAAAAATCTTCTGCAGAATAGTTGTTTTCTTTGAAATACTTGGGCAAGAATGTACGTAACTGCTGACAGTGAAACTGAACAAACAATGATGCAAGCTGAACTGCTTACCACAGATGCATGTGACATTTTTACTCAGTATGGCTTTGTCTTCAGCGCATCAAGTTTTATACGGAAGAAAGCAGAGATTATTAATCTTGTATAGCTGATGGATTCGGTGTCTTTTCTTTAATAATATTCTCGCCGGGAATAATGTCCCTTTATGTTTTAAAAACTTTTCCTTCCGTCAGTTATTAAATCGACCCCCATGCTGATGTTGTTTTTTGTTTGTTTTTTTAACAAAGTGTTTGCCTCTTTTACGGAAAGACGGACATGTATTTTTGTCGATTTTTCTGAATCTTCAGTGTGCTTGTGTGCATTGTGGGTGAGTGTGTGTGTGTGTTGGGGGGTGAATAAATTTTTTTTATGATGTTTGATATCTCAGTTGTGTTCAATTTTTTCCTTTTTGATATTTACATTTGTGGGCTATTTGTAAACTGACGCCTTATTTTCAAGATTAGTCGTAAATGCTAATAATCAGTAATGATAATAATAATAATAACAACAACAACAATAACATAATAATAACGATAATGCAATGCAGTTTTGGGTGCTTGCTGGCAGGAAATGTTTTCACGTCAGCTTTTGGGCATCTTATTCAAAAAGAAGTAAGAAAGTAAGCTTACTTTCGATATCACCATAAAACGCAAAGAACTTATTCATCATTCTGATTGGCTGTTTCGAGCATGACGTAATGTCATCGTTCTCATAAATAAACGAGATGTGAATCCTATTTATTTGTAAATGCAATTATGTATTCGACCAATACATTGGTAAGCTTGTAAAAATCAATTGCGTCAGTGATATTTTCATCAAAACTTCAGACGTATTTATTGATTATCAATTTTCTCGTTTCCTGCGTTACTTCCTGCAGGCTCAAAACAAATGTGGGGGGTCGTCTGCGAAGAATCCCCACGATTGTGGCCTCCATCCAATGGTTTCAGTTCCACTTTTGTCACATTTGTGGGTCACCTATCCGTTGCATTGAAGAGATCTAAATCATGGGAAACATCCACACAGTTGGCCCAAATGAAGCGCTTGTTATTTCAGGTTTGTTTTGTGGTGAATATTTCTGGACAATACTGCTGCTATGACTCTTCCACTCATCCACCCTTAACAGTCACAGTGGGGTACAGATTCACGTTCTCTTGTTGTTACCTGCACATCTGTTAAAGACTGTGATAGTGCTCTCCTTTAACCCTAGATGTTTTTCAGACGATTGATTAATTCTTTGTACATTTTTAGGCACTTGGGGATATATATTTTCATGTGTCATGTTGCGAACACATATACACTGACACACACACACACACACACACACACACACACACGTGTGTACACGCACATGCACACAGCTGCAGCCATGTCACACACACACACACACACACACACACACACACACACACACACACACACAAATTCAAGTGAATCCTTCCCAGCATAAATTTGTTAGGTGGCAAGTGCACTTGTGTGTTTATGTGCTTGGCATATATGCATGAGTGTGGGTGTGTGAAAGAGATGTGGCAAGTGTGCTTACATGTTTATTTGCTGGACATATATGTATATTTAAGTGTTCAGGTACAAAAGAGATATGTCTTAAAGTGTACAAAAGTATAATCATCATACTTTTTCAGGTGGGTGTTGTGGTGCACAGGGTCGGAAGTACATCATTGGTGGCTGGGGATGGGCCTGGTGGATGGTCACGGACACTCAGTCGTAAGATTTTATTCATGATCAGTATTTTACTTAAGTTGTATAATTATATATGTAGCATTGGTATTTGTTGTAAGATTTTGTTTATCAAAAGAATCTTATTTAAGTGGTATTGTAGCATAGGTATCAGTCAATTGTAAGATTATGTTTGTTTATCATTTTTTGTACATATGTAGTATATTGTGTATGTGTTACACACACACGCACACACACACATATAAAACACACACACACACACACACACACACACACACACACATGTATGTATGTATATATATATATATATATATGTGTGTGTGTGTGTGTGTGTGTGTGTGTGCAGCATAGGTATCTATATGTATATGTCATAGGTATATATATCACAGGTATCATTTGGTCATAAGATTTTTTTTTTTTAAGTTGTAAATATGTAGCATAGGTATCAATCGGTCATAAGATTTTGTTTATTATCAGAATTTCTAATCTAAGTTATACACATGTAACACAGGTATCAATCAGTTGTGAGATTTTATTTATTATCAGAATTTTATTTCAGTCTTAGGTATGTAGCACAGGTATCAATTAGTCATCATCTTTTATTTGTTATGATGATTTTGTTTAAGTTGTGCATACGTAGCATAGCTATCACTCAGTCAAAATATTTCATGATCAGAATTTTATTTAAGTCTGTGGCAAAGGTAATAATTATTTTGTTTGTATTCTTCTTCTTTTTTTCTTTCTTTTTTTTTCTTTTTTTTTTTTTTTTTTTTTTTTTATTTGTTTGCTCTTCCTGTCCTTTCTTTGAAAAAATGGAGTGTGGATAATTGGTATATACATCAGTTCATAATTATAGTGTGTGTGAGCCTGTATTAGTGTATGTTATTGTACATGTGTGATGTGCATGTGTGTTTGCACATGCATGTATATTTGTCTGTATTATGTATGTGTGTGTGTGTGTGTGTGTGTTAGAGCATATGCATATGTTTGTGCGTGTATATGTGTGTGTGTGTGTGTGTGTGTGTGTGTGTGTGTGTGTGTGATACGGTGATAATAGAATATTTTTGTATATATTCATCCCAGATTTCTGCTGTTTTAGTGTTAAACACGGTTTGCTTTTCTTTTTCTTTTTTTCTTTTTTTTTTTCTTTTTTTTTCAATAAGTTATATGGTCAATTTACTTTTTTTCATGATACAATGGCTTGCAGTACTTGCTCAGCATTTCATAGTCTAGGCTTTTTTAAACGGTACAAAGTTAATTAAGAATTCATTTCACCCACTGATTCAGAGACACTGTGGCTTCTTTCAGCATATCACTGGAAGTGATGACACTGAACCCAGTGTGCGAGTCCGTCGAAACGTCAGAAGGCGTGCCAGTCACTGTGACAGGCGTAGCCCAGTGCAAAATCATGCGGGATCCAGAAATCCTGAAAAACGCCTGTGAACAGTTCTTGGGGAAGTCGACAGCACACATCAGGGGGGTGGTTTTGCAAACGTTGGAGGGTCATCTACGTGCCATTTTGGGTACAGTATTATAGTCCAAGGAAAGAAATATGATGAGGTTGAATATTAGCTGATTTGAGAACTTGTCATTTGTGTGTTCACTCTTTGGATGAAATGTGTGAGCACAGGAAAATGGAAATGTGTTGAAGAAATTTCACATACTTTGTGCATGCACACGCGCACGCGCACGCACACACACACACACACACACACACACACACACACAAATACACACACATATATACATATACATATCTATATCTGTATCTCTCTCTCGCTCTGTCTGTTTGTCTCACTCTCTCTAAGTAGTGTTTGTAAAGAGCTAACAGTTTGGTCTCCAACCAAGGATAGGCGCTATGTAAGTATCCATATCATCATCATCATCACCTTAGCAAAATTTGATGGGCACATTAGCTGAGTAGTTAAAACATTGGATTTTACTTATAATTTCATGAATGCCTTTTCACATGATATTTGACCTCAAACTTTTTTTTTTGGTGGGGGGTGGGGGGGGGCGCCAGCAGGGGGTTAAGAAAAGAAAATAATAATTTGTCACAAAGACAGGCATAAAGATTTTCAATCTTCATTAAACACACAAAAAAACAGCTATGTGGTTGATTTCTTTGTTCTAGAAGAATGTTAGAATTCTGTTTCTGTGCACACAGGTATGCTGAGTGTGGAATTTTGTTCTAGAAGAATTTCAGAATTGTTTCTGGGCACACAGGTATGCTGAGTGTGGAACTTTTTTCTAGAAGAATTTCAGAATTGTTTCTGGGCACTCAGGTACGCTGAGTGTGGAACTTTGTTCTAGAAGAATTTCAGAATTCTGTTTCTGGGCACAGAGGTACACTGAGTGTGGAACTTTGTTCTAGAAGAATTTCAGAATTCTTTCTGAGCACTCAGGTAAACTGAGCATGGAGCTTTGTTCCAGAAGAATTTCAGAATTCTGTTTCTGTGCACTGAGGTACACTGAGTGTGGAACTTTGTTCTGGAAGAATTTCAGAATTCTTTCTGAGCACTCAGGTAAACTGAGCATGGAGCTTTGTTCTAGAAGAATTTCAGAATTCTGTTTCTGTGCACTGAGGTACACAGTGTGGAACTTTGTTCCAGAAGAATTTCAGAATTGTTTCTGAGCACTCAGGTAAACTGAGATAATTCTGTTTCTGTGCACACAGGTACACTGAGCATGGAGCTTTGTTCTAGAATAATGTCAGAATTCTGTTTCTGTGCACTCAGGTATGCTGAGTGTAGAACTTTGTTCTAGAGTAATGTCAGCATTCTGTTTCTGAGCGCACAGGTACTCTGAGCGTGGAGCTTTGTTCTAGAATAATTTCAGAGATAATTCTGTTTCTGTGCACACAGGTATGTTGAGTGTGGAACTTTGTTCTCGAATAATGTCAGAATTCTGTATCTGTGCACACAGGTATGTTGAGTGTGGAACTTTGTTCCAGAATAATGTCAGAGAGAATTCTGTTTCTGTACACACAGGTACGCTGAGCATGGAAGCGGCCTATCAGGACCGCGACCAGTTCGCCAGGTTGGTGCGAGAGGTGGCCGCGCCAGACGTTGGCAAGATGGGGATTGAAATTCTCAGCTTCACCATCAAAGACATCTACGACAGAGTGGAGTACCTGTCGTCCTTGGGTCGGGCTCAGACAGCCAACGTGAAGAGAGACGCTGACATTGGGGTGGCTGAGGCAAACCGTGATGCTGGCATCAGGGTATGTGGTTTTACACGCTTGTAATAATGATAGCAATAATGAATGGCATATGCATAGTGCATTTTTCTACGTAACTTAAGACTCAGTGCACTCGCAGTTGCCCCATTCACACACAGCCACACTCGATATGACTGACCACACTCAACCATACACACACACCTATGAGTAGAAAATAGGTCAAATTGATGGCGGAGATAAAATCTGTCACAAGAATGCCTCACTGAACAGATGAGTTTCTGGGATTTGAACAGAAGGGCTATTAGTTGGTGCCAAACACTGACAGGCAGCAAATCCCGGACAGTGGAAGCACAAAGACTAGAGACCCTAGGTTCATTTTGGGTACTTTTTAAGATTTTCCCATGAGGATGAGAGGGAACATAAAGGATTGTATGCGAGGAGCACTTTAGACAATTAAGGCTGAAGTGTCCCATCAAAATGGCAATAGGCAAGGACTGAACTGACTGCAGAACTTTATTGGGAACCATTGTAGCTCTTTCAGAAGTGTTTTACCACTTAAGTTTTCTCAGAATGAGCCGTGCATCACTGTTTTGAACTCACTGTAAACGCTAAAGTTCTCCTGATTTACTGCCAGTCAGTCCCAGACAACTAAATGAACCAGCAGGCAAGATTTATCGGGAAATTAGTTGTAGTGGTATTTGTAGTGCTGTTTTTTTTTTGGGGGGGGGTTAACAGCCTGTCCTGCTGTTCACTTTTTAAAGAATAATTTGCACATAGTATATGTGTGGACAGGAAGGGGAGATGCAGAAGGAATTAAGGTGCTGATGAATAGATTATTTCTGTTATTCTTTCTGCATTCGTAGGCTACATGTCCCATTTTCATTTGTATTTACAAGCGGTCTTTTTCATGTGGGGAGAGAATGGAACGCATTTCAGTGTGGGTTGTAGGAAGAAAGGGGAATTGGGTTTTAAACATGAGCGTGTCAGCATGTGTTTGGATCAGCCTCTTACTCTGATGTATGCCATCTCAAAGCATTAGAAAACCCTCAAAACCCACTGCATGACGCAGTCAAAGAACCAAAAGGCAGCCGTCTAGGACGAGGAAGATCATGGATGGGGCAAGCAGAAGACACAATCCAGCTAGTATGCCGACTTCAAGACCTGAAAGAAACAAAAGAATGGGAGAAAACCCCCGAAAACCTCAACCATCTATTCAACACAGTCATTTCACCCACTCTAGGAAGACATTGTCGGGAATGGCCAGAGGGCAAAACTGATGCGGAAGTGAAGCTGCTTATAGAAGAAAACAGTAAAGAAGAGGACATCATCATATACACAGATGGCTCAGTCACCAAAGACCAGTCTGGCTGGGGATTCACTGCGAAACAAAATGGAAAAACAATTTGGGAAGAGAATGCTGCCTACAAAGTCACAACCTCCAGCCTAACGATGGAAGTTGAAGCTGTGACACATGCCCTCCAGTGGCTATCGTCCTTCCATACGCCCGGAAACCAACATGCCATGATTCTAACCGACTCAATGAACCTCATACAGAAAATTGAAAACGGAATGGGAAGCCCAGAGTGGCATAACGCAATGCGCAACTTTCAGATTAAAAAACTCACATGGTCATACTGCCCGGGACATGCAGGTGTTAAGGGAAATGAGCGAGCTGACAGACTTGCTGGTAACGCAACACCAACGAGCGGCCTACATCTAGGAAAATCGGAAATCCTCAGAAAAGTCAAAGAATACCAAAAAGAACAGGTACAAGGCCATCACACCATCGATCGCCTCAAAGAAATAGAAGCAGAGAGAGGGAGCGGCCGCAAATCTAACATGAAAGGTAGAGCACGATGCTTTGCAAATCAAACAAATATCGGCATCATTTCCAAACCAACATTGCGCAAATTTCTTCAAAACGGAACAGAGTCTCTGTGGGCCTTTCCAAACACAATAGACCGAGCAACACACTAGACGCCACGTTCTTGGCATCAGAGATCTTTTCCCATCCCTCTTGCGGCCAGTCAGTGGCGGCTGTGTGTGTTTGTGTGTATGTGTGCTTTTGAGTGCGTTTGTGAATGCGCGAGAGTGAAACTGTACACAAGTGTCAGGAGAGATATGTGTACGTGTGTGTGTGTGTGTGTGTGTGAGGGGAGGTGGGAGTGCGGGGGGAGGTGGGGTAGAGGATGAGGTATGTGAGTGTATGCATGCCTACACTGTGGGAGCAACAGGATATTGGAACGTGTATATATATATATATATATATATATATATATATATATATATATATATATATCTTTGTATGTACGTGTGTGGAGTTGGGGGTGGGAGATATGGGCGTATGTGTGTGTGCTTGTACAAGTAAGTGTTCATCTCTGTGAGTGTGTGTTTGTGTGTGTGTGTGTGTGCCGTGGAAGCTGCGATACGTAGACTAGAAATGAGTGTGTGGAGGAGGGGGTAGAGGAGGTGCAAGGTAATGTGTGTGTGTGTGTGTGTGTGTGTTGGAGCTCATGTACGTTTATATGTATTTGACTGTGCTTTCATATGTGCTTGTACAAGTAAGTGTTCATCTCTGTGAGTGTGTGTTTGTGTTTGTGTGTGTGTGTGTGTGCCGTGGAAGCTGCGATACTTAGACTAGAAATAAGTGTGTGGAGGAGGGGGGTAGAGGAGGTGCACGGTAATGCGTGTGTGTGTGTGTGTGTTGGAGCTCATGTACGTTTATATGTATTTGACTGTGCTTTCATATATGTGAAACTGCATGTCTGGTGCATTTCTGTTATGCATGTGTGGGTGTATGTGTGAATGTGTGTCTTCATTTTTTACATTTATTTGCTTATTTATCACCATTGTTGTCTTATTTATTTATTTATTTATGTTTTATTATTATCATTTTATTAGTATTACTAATATTATTACTACTACCTTTTTCTATATTATAATTATTATTTATTTATTTATTTATTTATTTATTTATGCAAGCTTATCTATTATTTATTCCCCCGTTTTTGTTTTTGTTTTTGTTTTTTTTTTGTTTGTTTTTTTTTGTTTTTTGTTTTGTGTGTGTGGTTGTGTGTGGTTTTTTTTTTTTTTTTTTTTTTTTTTTCCCCAAGGCCTGACTAAGCGCGTTGGGTTACGCTGCTGGTCAGGCATCTGCTTGGCAGATGTGGTGTAGCGTATATGGTTTTGTCCGAACGCAGTGACGCCTCCTTGAGCTACTGAAACTGAAACTGTCATCTCAGTGTCCCTTTGGATATACATTTCTCTCTGTTTCTATCTCTCTCTCTCTCTCTCTCTCTCTCTCTCTCTCTCTCTCTCTCTCTCTCTCTCTCTCTCTCTCTCTCTCCTCTTTCCTTTCTCTCTCTTTTCTGCTCTCTCTCTTGATCTTTTTCTGCATCTCTCACACTTTCTCTTCCTTATCTCTCTGCCCCATTATCTCCTGTATACTTGACAAATACCCCAGCAGTGTGTATCTGCATGTTGCAAGCAACAGACATGTTTTCGCAGGAGGCGGAGTGTGAGAAGACCAGGATGGATACCAAGTTCAAGGCTGATGCCGCCATTGCAGATGCGTCCAGAGAGTACCAGATGAAGAAGGCACAGTTTGACACTGAAGTGAACACCAAGGTATTTTTTCTGCTTCTTCTTCTTCTTTGCATTCTTCTGCATTCTTCTCCTGCACTCATGGGATGTAGTTCTACTATTCACTGGCATTGCATATACAAGTGGGCTTTTATGTGTATAGCTGTTCTTACCACACCATTTAGGCAGCCTCAGTCTGTTTTCAGAGTCCACATATTTTGAAGCAGTTTGTGGAAATGTATTATTGAATATTATGTGAAATTTTAATTGGTTGGGATTCACATTTTGGGGAGGTTGGTGGGGGAGTTGGGGGGGGGGGAGGAAGGAGTACTGGGGATGGTGACTGCATTCCTTGGAGTTACTATTTACCTGTTTTTTTGTATGTGGTTGTGTTGTTATTGCTTTTTTTTTCTTTTTTTTTTACTAATCTGTATTTAATCTTTTTCCCCACTTCTGGTAGACTTCACTTTTATTCAGAATTAAGTTTTATTTCCACTGCGCCTTTCCATGTTCTTTTCTTTGGTTTGAAAAAGTTGGGGGTGGGGAGTAAAAGTACAGCATAAGCTTGACAACAATAAGAGCTGGTAGGATATCAAGCAGTAACTTTCTTCTTTGTGGCATGGGTTTTGGGGGCTTTAAAAATGTTTTTTTTCATTACAGTGGCAGTTGCCTTTCCTTAAATGACAGAATGACACAGCAGGGGAATCTGTAAGCTTTAACTCTCTCCATACAAACGGCGAAAGGGACGACGTTAACAGCGTTTCACCCCAATTACCATCATCAAAATATTGCAAGCGGAAGGCTGTTATACCACAATTCTGACAACGGAAGCTAAAGGTTGGGTCATTCAGACACCCACTGGACATCCGAGGGGTCTGTGTAGAGGAGAAGAGAGGACTGGCTGTACTGAGTGAGTTAATGCTAGTATGGTTCATACTGAGTCATGGAAAGCTGGAAAAGTATTGGTTAACTCTTTGGGGACGATGGAACGGATGAGCATTCCCACATGACACGTACTCGGATTTGGTCGATGGAATGGAAATCATTTTCCAAAATTAAAAATCCATCATGTGCTGTTCACGTGATTTGGTGATTATCCAAGAAGAGTGCTATTCTTGGCCACACCACATATGAATGGCATGCTTGGCCAGCCTGTCAAGTGTAGCCCGTCTTGCACACATGTTGACAAAGTCTCTGACCTGTTGTCTCCTTTGCGCGCCAGTGTTTCAGCAAAATGACTCCTGAAGCAAGTTTGTCTCGAAATATCTGGAACAAAAAAGGCAACAACAGCAAAGTTTCAGCTCTCCAAAGTGTACAGATACTTATCGGAAGCAATTTTGTGCGTTTACAGGCATTTGTTCTAACAACTTTGTTCCCTAAAACATGATCAAACAGTATTAGGGTATGGCAATTCAGGGTGAAAAATTAGAACTTTTTTTCTACATAATGGTAAAATTTTGAAAAAAAATAGATTTCTTTTTTCTATGTAATAGCCCAACATGTTTGTAACCAGTTGTAAAAGTTTAATTTTCCAACTCTGTATTTTTTTTTTTTTTCATAACCCTTACAAATGAGGTGTCTGTGGGTAAAAGAAAGGGAGAAATTTTGCTATCGCAGATGAGTTAAATGAGAGAACCGTTTTCAGGTATGGAATGAAAAGTCTTGGAATAATAATTATGTTTTTCCCTTCAGGCTCTGGAAAAAAGTTGGAACTTAAATAACATCTTTGACCAGTACTATTCAACAAAGAATTTGTTTTTTTTTTAATTCAACATTGATATAGACAAAAAGTGATGAAAACTGAACATCAGTTCTGGGATATTGGTTGATCTCTTTCACCAGCAGTGATGCACACAAATTTTATGCAGTTTGTCTTGGTGTTTTGTATGGAAAAAATTTTCAGTCTGGTCTGCAGAAAAGGTATGTGTGGGAAAAAGTATGGAAGTTTGTTTTCTTCTTCTTTCTGTTACTCAACCAACATCGATTTGGTGATGACTCTGTCAAGGTTGATGCATGCTGGGTATTTTCATGACATGAATTACAGGATCTTTATTTGATCATCTGTGTGCATATACACACAAAGGGGTTTCAGGCTGTAGCAGGTCTGCACATATGTTGGCCACGGAGATGGAAAAATCTCCACCCTTTGACCACCAGGCGTGAGATTCGAACCCGGGATCCTCAGATTGAAAGTCCAACACTTTAGCCACTCAGCTATTGTACCCGTTTGGTCCCCATCTGTGGGAACCTGTAACAAGGTGCATGAGCATGCGCGTGTGTGTTGTGTGTGTGGGTAGGGAGGGAGGGAGTGTGTGGAGGGGGGGATGATTTTTAATGATGTTTGGTATCTGGTATTCAATTTTTTCCTTTTTGATTTTTACGTGTGTGTTCTGTTTGTAAATGCCTAGGGCTTATTTTCAAGATTAGGCATGAATGTTCACAATAATGATGATGATAATAATAAGTCTCCACCCACTGTACCACACACACAGCGTGCAGAGGCAGAGCTGGCCTATGATCTGCAGTCCGCCAAGGAGAGGCAGCAGATCCGGAGCGAGGAGATGGAGATAGAGGTGGTGGAGAGACGCAAGCAGATTGACGTGGAGGACAAGGAGATTATCCGCAAAGAGAAGGAGCTCATCGCCACCGTCAAAAGGCCTGCCGAAGCTGCAGCTTACAAGATGACACAGATTGCAGAGGGCGAGAGGTAAGAATAGACTGCATTTTCTCTCCTCTTGCACCTCTCATGTTCACCTGTTTTGATCTGTGGGCGAGCTTTCACGTGTTTGGCTGTTTTGGGGGTGGGTTTTTTTTTTGTTTTTTACCCAACCATATAGGCAGCTGTGCTCCATTTTTTGGGAGGGGTCTACAGTGTAATATTATGTAGAACAAATGCAGCCTAGAACTGTGTTTATCCTGTCAAGAAGGGATCATCCAGAGTTGTTTCCCTTGGTTGTGTACACACAAAGCACTGTTAAGACTTGCATCATACTTCAAACATGATAGATGTGTTTTCATAACCCACTGAATACAGATATAGATTACAGGATCTTTAGCTTTCATATTCTTTTGCATATGTTAACACACAAAAGGAGTTAAGGCTTAATCAGGTCTGCACATATGTTGACCTGGGAGCACTAGAAAAATATCTTCTCCCTTAATTCACCAGATACTGATACTCAAACCAAGGACCTCAGATTGAAAGTGCTATGCTTTAACCATCGGGTAAAACTAATGATCCGTGTTAAAATCTTATTAAAAGCAGAAGGTAAGACAAAAGAACAAAAATTCTGTTTTGGGGTTTCTTTTCGATAAATGTATGTTGGAAATTGCATCTCTTGTATGCATCATGAAATTGAATGACAGAGTTTTAGTTTGCCCATTTACACATCATTGAACTTTGGTGATTTACTGTGTTTGAGGCCCCATTTCGGCATGGTGTTGTGTTATTGAGTAAGGCACTTGACTCAGATTTTCCTCGCTCAACCCAGGTGTGAATGATGGGTACCTGACTTCAGTCAGAAAAGGTTCAAACGGAGGAAGAAGATTTGGCCCCACATTCCTTTGCTGAACCCTTGACACAGCGGATATGAATTCACGGCCCGTTGGCCGTAAAAGACAATGGGACTTTTTTTTCTTTTTTTTTTTTTTTTCATGAAATAACATTCCCATGTTGTGATGATAGTTGCCTATAGTCTTAACTCAGTGAAACTGTGCTGATACAAAAATCACTTCTTTAGTTTACCTTTTGAAGATATGCACACATTTATCCTTTGAAAGTACATACTTTTTTGTGCCGAAAGCAATGACATCAGAAGTAAACCAAGTGGTAAATGAGAATTGAAATGTTCAAGTTTTTATTAGCACTTTGTGTGGAGTTAATCTTCAGTAAGTGATCATGTAAAAATCTTGTTTTCAAAGGCTGTTACATGCTTTTATATTCGTTTGTTTGTTTGTTGTTATTTTCTTTTGTTTTTGATTTGTTTGTTTTTCTTTTTTTTTTTCTTTGTATTTGTTTTAAAACAAGCCATGACAGAAAATCTGTCAGAATGCTCTAAGTATTTGGATCAGTCTGCATGATTTGACACCTTGAAAGTGAAACTGAAACAAGGTCTGCATCACTCTTGTCAGGTTCCAGACAGTGGAGGTGGCCAGAGCAGAGGCTGAGAAGATCAAGCTGATTGGCGGATCTGAAGCTGCCGCCATTGAAGCGGTGGGGAAGGCGGAAGCAGAACGCATGAGGCTGAAGGCCGCAGCCTACAAGCAGTACGGAGAAGCTGCAATGCTCAGCTTGGTCCTGGAGACACTGCCCAAGGTATATATGTGTGACAGTCAGTCGTGTCCAACTATGACCATCAGAACAGCAGAGGAAGCAACTGTCTCGACTGTCTGAGCTAGAATTTTATTATAAAGGAGTTTCATACCCTTGTAGACACTGCCCAAGGTATATTTAATATGTGATAGTCAGTTGTGTCCATCTATGACCATCAGAACAGCAGAGGAAGCAACTGTCCCGACTGTCTGGGCTAGAATTTGATAATTGTGGAGTTTCTTACCCTTTTAGACACTGCCCAAGGTATATTTGTAACGTGATAGTCAGCCGTGTCCAACTACGACCATCAGAACAGCAGAGGAAGCAGCTGTCCCGACTGTCTGGGCTAGAATTTGATAATTGTGGAGTTTCTTACCCAAGTTCCACCCCCCTCTCTCTTGGCCAAGACAGCTTAACTCTCTCCATACAAACAGCGAAAGAGACGACGTTAACAGCGTTTCACCCCAATTACCATCATCAAAATATTGCAAGAGGAAGGCTCTTATACTGAAGAGGTGAATGTTGACAAAGTATACCACAATTCATACGACGGAAGCTAAAGGTTGGGTCATTCAGACACCCACTGGACATCCGAGGGGTCTGTGTAGAGGAGAAGAGAGGACTGGCCGTACAGAGTGAGTTAACTCACTCTGGACGAATAGTTTTCTCCCTTGCTTTTCCCTACAGACGACCCATTTGTTAGGAAAAAAAAATCACAAAAATTATAAAACATAAAGTAACTGAATGAAACTCACTGTACTTGACCCACTGACCCCTCTCCTCAGGTCATGTGAACGCCCACCCCCCCTCCCTCTTCACTGCTCTCAGAAGCTGAGTCACTATCAGTAACTTCTTGCTGGTAGTTTTCTTCAGTGCAGATACTTTATTCAACGTCTTCATCATCCTTGTCAATGTCAAAACCTTCAGTTTGAAGCATTTCAATCACTTCAGCAGCGGTAAAAGCCGCTGTCGTGATCTAGTTTGCTCCAAAACTTTGCCATTTTTGATACATATGCAGATTAGCTTGTCAAGTGGGGTCCTGAACTCGCTGGCTCGCTGTGGAGTGTGTTGTTACGGAATCTCATGAAGAAGCTTTCCATTTGACCCTTGACACATTCGCAATGCCCAGTGTAGCTGTGATCGTTATGCTACCCCATGAGGAAAACGTGGAAAAAATTTTAATTGTTGAAACCACTGTATGTCCGGAATGCTACCTTACATCAGGAACGCTACAGCGTTGCATCGTCCAGAGTGAGTTAAGGACAGTCAGCAGTGGGATGACCCCTAAAGGTCAGCTAGTACCCCCCCCACCCCCACCCCCGGATCCCCTAGGATGCAGCACAAGGAGACAAGAGTTATCTGGCTTCCTAGTTTGAGAGTCATAGTCCTCAAAAGACTAAGCTGAAGATGAATTCCCATTGCAGTAGGGAAACCATTGAACATGCGGCTCTCATTTTGTTGTTGGTCCAACTCTGAGCTCATGTCATTCTCTGATGTGAGCCAAGCTCACCTGTCAAATGGTTGTTAGAATAGCCCCTTGCAATGCTCTAAATGAACACACAACAAAGCATGCACGCACGCGCGCGCGCGCGCACACACACACACACACACACACACACACACAAGCTTTCATTGACTGGCAACATAAGTGCAGTCCTCTGGTGAAAATTCTGCAGAGAAACCCCACTCTGATAGGTGCAGAAATATATTTCATGCACTTGAGGCCTGACTAATCATGTTGGGTTATGCTGTGGGTCAGTCATCTGTCTAGCAGATATCGTGTAGCATATATTAATTTGTTTGAATGCAGTTAAGCCTCCTTGAGAAACTGAAACTGTTGTGGCAGGTAGCAGCTGGTGTTTTCTTGGTTGTTTTTTTGTTTTTTTTTAGACTTTTTAAACTCTTAACACTGGTTGGGTGTTGCGGTTTTTTTTGTGGTTTTTTTTTGGGGGGGGGGAGGGGGAGTTGCTGGGGGGGGTTTGTAACTCACAACACTGATTGACTGTTGCTGGGGGTGCCAGTTGGGTTTTTTAAACTCTCAACACTGATTGGCTGTTGTCGCAGGTAGTGGCTACTGTTTTGTTTTTGTTTTTTAACTCTCAACAATGATTGGCTGTTGTCGCAGGTAGCGCCTACTGTTTTTTTTGTTTTTTTTAACTCTCAACACTGATTGGCTGTTGCGGCAGGTGGCAGCAGAGGTGGCAGCACCCCTTTGCCGGACGGAGGACATAGTGATGGTGGGGGATCATCATGTGACGTCAGAGGTCACCTGTCTGCTGAGTCAGATGCCACCCGCTGTGCAGGCCCTTACCGGGGTCAACATGTCAAAGGTCAGGGCCGTTTGACGATGTTTGTTTTTTTTGCGTGGGGGGGGGGGGGGGGGGGTTGCTGTTGTTGTTGGGTTTGGGTTTTTTTCAGTATTTCTCTGTCTGTCTCTGTCTCTCTTTGTCTCTCTTTCTCTCTGTGTCTCTGTCCATCTTTATGCTCTTCTCTGTCTTTCTGTATGTCTTGTGTATGCATCTCTGACTTTGTGTGTCTCTCTATCCCCTTCCTACTCTCTCTCTCTCTCATTTACATTTTGATACATGGTATGTTTGTGTGTATATTTACTGTACATATTATGTGTGTACATGTGTATCTCTGCATGTGAATATGTTTTCACTTATTCATTTTGCATGTTTTATCATAAAAGTTTGTGTGCACATGTATATGCGGGGGAGTGGAAGTGTGTGTGTGTGTATTTGTGGGTATGTTTGTGGATGTAGGTGTGGGTGTGTGTCTGTACATCGTGTATGTCTACTGTGTGTGTGTGCTCATTCATTGTGTGTGAACATCGTATGTGTTTGTACAGTGTGTGTGTCTACTGTGTGTGTGTGTGCATTATGTGTGTGTGTGTGTACTGTGTATGTGTGTGTGTGTGTATATACATTCTGTGTGTACATTGTGTATGTATGTGTGTACAATGTGTGTTAGTGTGTGTACTGTGTGTGTGTATATATATATACATTCTGTGTGTACATTGTGTGTGTGTACATTGTGTGTGTGTGTGTGTGTGTGTGTGTGCAATGAGTGTGCATGTGCATGTGTGTGTGCATGTGTGTCTGTGTGTGTATTTGTATTTGTATTTCTTTTTATCACAACAGATTTCTCTGTGTGAAATTCGGGCTGCTGTCCCCAGGGAGAGCGCGTCGCTACACTACAACGCCACCCATTTGTTTTTGTATTTTTTCCTGCGTGCAGTTTTATTTGTTTTTCCTATCGAAGTGGATTTTTCTACAGAATTTTGCCAGGACCAACCTTTTTGTTGCCGTGGGTTCTTTTATGTGTGCTAAGTGCATGCTGCACACGGGACCTCGGTTTATCATCTCATCCGAATGACTAGCGTCCAGACCACCACTCAAGGTCTAATGGAGGGGGAGAAAATATCGGCGGCTGAGCCGTTATTCGAACCAGCGTGCTCAGATTCTCTCACTTCCTAGGCGGACGCGTTACCTCTTGGCCATCACTCCATTGTGTGTATAACATTGTAAGTACAGTGTGTGTGTATCTGTTTGTGTGTGTGTGTGTGTGTGTGTGTGCATTGTATGTATATAACATTGCTTGTACATTGTGTGTGTGTGTGTGTGTGTGTGTGTGTGTGCGCGTGTGTGTGTGTGTAACATACAGATGATAAGCAACATCAGTGAGGCATGATCCACCAACGTGAAGCGGTGACCCAGTGACTGCCTGTTGCCCACAGCCTGACCATGCAGGGGTCACCACAGAACCTGGGTCGCTTGCCACTAGTGTGACATAACAACCTGCTTAACCCAGGATCGAAGTAGTCCATGGGAAAAAAAAAGATGCTCAAAAATCAGCATTGAGCTGTATTGTTAGAATACAAAATATTGATATTTATTGCGGTCTGATGTTGAGCTGTTAGAATACGAAATATGGATATTTGAAGTGGATTGATGCCCTGGAATATGGATATTTAAAGCAAATCGATGCACTAGAATATGGATATTTAAAGCAGATTGATGCCCTGGAATATGGATATTTAAAGCAGATCAATGCACTAGATTATGGATATTTAAAGCAGATTGATGCCCTGGAATATGGATATTTAAAGCAGATGGATGTACTAGAATGTGTATATTTAAAGCAGATCAATGCACTAGATTATGGATATTTAAAGCAGATTGGTGCACTAGAATATGAATATTTAAAGCAAATCAGTGCACTTTGCTTGTGTCTCGGACTTGAGAAAAGGAGTGTGTATGATACAGTGAAGTGTTTCTAGTTTTAACTTCGGGAGTGTTCTTGTAATCCGCTGTCACTGACGCTTTCCTTCGTAAGAAGTTTACGTTCAGTCACATTCATGTAATATTCACCAATGTTTGTTTATAGCTTTATTTTGTTTGCTTGCTTTTTTGGGGGGTGTATGGGGGGGAGGTTGGGGGTTTTTATGGTGTGGGGAGTTGTCTGGTGCGACTCTTCCCGTAGACAAGAGAATTTTATCAGTGAAGCAGTTTGAATTGTGCAGTTTCAAGAGGCGTCACTGCATTCGGACAAATCCAGATATGCTACACCAACATCTGCTAGGCAGATGCCTAACCAGCAGCATCATCCAACATGCTTAGTCAGGCCTTGAGTGCATGCGTATGTATTTGTGTACCTTTAAGAGTAGGTTTCTTCTGCATAACACAGCCACACCCACATTTGTCTGTCGCTGTCCTAGCATTTTCAGACCACAAGGAACTATCAGTGTTTAAGTCGCCAGGAGGCCACACACCAGAGGAGACACTGCACTGTTGCTGAGTCACTTTGTTGATGTTCAGTAGTGCCTGTTCTGATTTAAAGCACTTTGGGTTGCAGAAGTTTGGTCCTCACAGACTCATGTCCAGAGATGGCTGTGTATAGGCTCAAATAAGAAGACTATTACCTTTCTTTTTTTTTTTTAACAGTCAAATCATGAAATTCATGGTTATATCTGTCAGTGCATTGCTCAAATTCTTAAACCTACACTATAGTTGAATTTCCCTGAGGCCTGGCTGACTCCAGGATTTTTTCTTTTCTTTTCTTTTTATGTAATAATGAATCTTCAAAGGAAGCATACAGATAGTTGATTCATCAAGTGGTCTGATGAAAGAAAAAGAGTTGCATAGCGTTACACATGTTCATGGGATCAACAAAAATATTTTTTTAAAAGAGAAAAAGAAAAGCATTGTCATCATCTTGGTGCTTAAAGCAGTGCCATTAGAGGACTAACTCTCATTTACATGTGTTTTCTACAAAGTTCTGTCTGGGCCCTTACTTGATTATGGATTATTGATCATGGTGGTAGTGTTTTTATCTTTTTCTGTTTTACTGAAATAGTGGTGTGTTGTTGTTTTTTGTTGTTGTTGTGTTTTTAGATAGCTGGCATACTGAAGAGAATGTTGATACATGTTGGATCACTTTTGACGCAGTTCCGTGTTTCATGGAGATTTTGCTGCCATGCTTTATCGCTTCTGTTCTCAAGTGGCTGTGTGTAAAGTTTTAATGTTATATCGGATGAAGAAGTATGGACACATTTTTATGGTCTTACAGTATCTGTTGTGTTTTATGTTATGAAAGCAAAATAGATTTGTTGGTGCATATTTATGTACAGTCGCATTTCTGTTGTCTCTTTTAAGAAAGGGTGACTTTGTTCAAGGGCATTGAATTTGTTTTTTTCCGTTATCACAGCAAAAGAGATTTCATTTATTGGCATGTACATATCCAGTTTTGTGTTCATCATGACGGTTGCCTGTATTGTGTGTATGTATGTGTGTGTGTACAGAGGTATTTGTTAGTGGGTCGGATTTTGAGTACACACTGGTTTCTAGGCATGAACACATGTAGTACAATGTGACGTTTTGTTCAGTTACGTTGATCAGTGGCCATTATTGATCAAATGGGCTATGAGCAACAATGAGGATAATAATGATAATTACAATCTTGATCAATCATTTTCTGTTTGCATAGTATGTTAATGCAGAACTTTTGTATTACTTTAATGTAAAGTCTAGAGTCAATGCATGACTCAAATCATCATTCTGGATTTGGTTTGCATTTCTTGAAGCGAAGTTACAAAAGATTTTATTCAGGGTTGTTGTTGTTGTTGTTGTTTTTTTTTGGGGGGGTGCGGGGGGAGGTTTGTTTTTTTTGTTGTTGTTGCTGTTCTTATTTGGTGAAGTCTTCATAGTCTGAATGATTCTGAGTTGTGAGTGAAGTTATACCTATAGTCTAGAAGTTCAAAAGATAGGTCTAGAAGTTCAAAAGGTAACAACCAAATAAATTTAAGGATTTATTTTAGATAAATAAATGAAAAAAAATTAGATTGTAAACACTGACAGATAAAACTACATTTTCAGTGGTATGTTTTGTTTTACATAGGATCACTGTTTGAACTCAAAGGTTTGAAAGAATGTTGTTTAAAGTGTACATATATATCAGTAAGCATGTTTATTAATGCATATGTTATTTTCTTGCCATCCATCCTTTGTAAAAGATATGTTACTGGATAATTTGCAGCCTCTATGGCTGCCTGCCTTACCTGTGTGCTGATATTATCCTGTTCATTTTAAACCATCAATGCATTTATGTCCTAATTGCTGTTCTTTTTTATTTGTTGTCCACTTCTTCCCAGAGTGAGCATCTGAAGTGTGCAATGGTGGTCCACATGTTAATGCAAGTATGAAACCCATCTTGTTTTTGGGTGGGAAAAGATTCCCAGGGATTTCCCTGTTCATTGAAGATTTCTTTTTCATTTTTATTGTGTGTTCTCAAGTTCGATTGAATTATTGTGGTCTGGTTTGGGTGTATCATTCACAGCTGTAATAAGTATTCATTTATTGACTCATTAATGATTCCATTGAATGATGTAGGTGATTTCCTTTCCAGGGAAATCCAGGAAGTTCATCATCAAAGAGAAGTAGTATTCAAGATTCTTCACACACTCTGGGGAAAGGGGTGAGGAGTGGAGATAGGGGGAGGTGATTGTTCAGTTCAGCAGGGAAAGTCACTTTTTGAGGCAGGCATGCCAGTTTTTTTCGCATTACAGCAGATTTGGGTATTGCCATTCAGATCATTGTTTTGTTTTCCGTTGAAGGTTCATTCTGTCCTCTGCCCCCTTCAAAACTTTGCTTGCAGTTAGTAATGCCATGGGTGCAGCTTCACGTCTAGTGTTGTCAGTTTCATTGTGTGTAATCAGCACACATTTTCTTTTCTTCATTTGTGGGCTGTGACTCCCGCATTCACTCTTATACATTTGTGATGGTGCACGCGAAAATCATGGATAATGGTCGGAATTCACAAAATGATATTATTCTTTTATCTGAAAGTAGAGAGAATTCTGAATAACACACAGAAAACAGAATTCAAGTACCGGGTATCTTTATTAGTTTCTGAGATACATGCATTTGAGTCTCGTGATGATCACAAACGTACTTCTGAGAAAATTGGGCCAAACGAGTTCGCTGTTTCCCACTCTTGATCACCAATTCCCAATGGGAAAACATCAAAATAAAGCACTAATACTTTATATTTCTTTATAATACTTGGAAATTTAATAGAAAAAGAATCATAGAATCTGAATAACCAAAAAACTCAAATTTGATATTTTCGCCCCTTGTCACTTTCACAGCGGGTTGCATGAAGTTTACTCCAGCGACTTATCCATGATTTTCGCGTGCGGCGTCACATTTGTGGGCTTTTACGTGTATTACTGTTTTTACCCCGGCTTTCTGGGCAGTCATACTCCATTTTCGGGTGGAAGGTGCATGCCAGGTATATTCTTGTTTCCAGAACCAACTAAACGCTGACATGGATCACGGGATCTTCAACGTGCATATTTGATCTTCTCCATGCATATATACACACGAAGGGAGTTCAAGCACTAGCAGGTCTGCACATCTGTTGACTTGGAGATCAGAAAATTTTCTACCCTTTACCCACCAGGCAGCATTTCTGGGCATCGAACCCAGGACCCTCAAATTGAAAATCTAATGCTGTAACCACTAAGCTGTTGCACCCACCATCAGCCGATGATTATAAGAACCTTGTCCCATCCACCCTTCGACACAGAAATGAAGAAGTGGGGCTGGACAAGCCACACTCTGGGGAATTTGCCTCAAGCATCACCCAGCAGGCCCATGACAGGAACCCACAGGGCATGAACAGCAGGAAGGAAGACCCAGGCAGACACAGAGCCGGAGCGCTGACACATATGTGAAGGCTGCTGGAATGACAAGCACACAGATGTGGAGAATCTCCCAGAACCATGTGCTTCGGAGGAACATTGTCACAGCAGCCCCTGGATTTTCCCCGAGGAATGCAGGGGCTTCCTTCCTTCCTTCCTTCATTGCACAACCATCAACCATCTGAAGCTGAATGGTCACAGACAGTTTCCCCCTAATCCATCACCATCATGACAGGCACAATAGCCGAATGGTCAAAGCATTGGACTTTCAATCTGAGGGTCTGGTGTTCGAATCTTGGTGTCGCCTGGTGGGTAAAGGGTGGAGATTTTTCCGATCTCCCAGGTCAACATATGTGCACACCTGCCAGTGCCTGAATCTCCTTCGTGTGTATACACACGCAGAAGATCAAATACGCACGTTAAAGATCCTGTAATCCATGTCAGCATTCGATGGGTTATGGAAACAAGAACATACTCAGCATACACCCCCCCGAAAACAGAGTATGGCTGCCTACATGGTGGGGTAAATAAACAAAAACAGTCATACATGTAAAATGTTACATGTCTGTCTGAGTGTGTATGTGTGCGTGCCTGAAATATGATTGAACGACACAGGAAACGAATGATGAGCGCCCAATGGCAGCCGTCAGTTGACTCTACCCAGGTTGGCAGCCTGTTGAGTAAATGACCCCGTGTTTCTACAGCGCTTAGAGCTTGGTCTCTGACCGAGGATAGGCGCTATATAAGTATCCATATCAGTCAGTCTATCAAACCTTCATCCGACAATTTGGATGCAGCTGCCTCACCCTCCAATCCTCTCTCTCCCCTGTTTTTTTTTTTTTTTTTCTTCTTTCTTTTCTTTCTTGTAGCAGAATTTATTCATTAAGGCCAAAGCCCCTTAAGAAGGAATGTGTTGAACAAAACTGGATCATCTGTTTTTGAAACAGGAATAGAATGAATAAATTAGCACATAAACATGAGGTTATAAATTCTGAATTGGATAACACAGAGCAGTGGTATTAAACAGTAAAACGATCATACTATATCATTAATCAAGAGCTGACAATTTCTTTTCTTTCAATTGCTTGATATGAAATATATAGCAAAATATCTTGATAACATGTTATTTCCAGCAGCCATAAGTAAAGTTGTTAGGGTTTTTATAACACTGACCTAGTTTTAACTGGAATCTAAGATCATCATGGGTAGGACAACAGAGTGCAAAATGAACTTTAGTCTTAGTGGCATTACTGCATGCGAATGTATGCATGCGAATCATGGACCCTCACAGCGGACTTAGAGAGAAGAATAAGAGCTGTAGAAATGAGGTGCTTCCGAAGACTCTTAGGCATCTCATACAAAGACCACATCATGAATGAAGAAGTCAAGAGACGCATCCACAATGAAATTCGGGCCCTATACTGACCTTCAAACACTCTCCAGACAACGAAAACTGAAGTGGTTTGGTCATGTCACACGCTCCTCTGGTCTTGCTAAAACAATCTTACAAGGCACAGTGAGGGGAGGAAGAAGAAGAGGCAGACAAAGGAAGAGATGGGAAGACAACATCCGAGAGTGGACAGGCATGGAGCTGAGAGACACCCTAAGAGCGGCCGAGAGATGCGAGGACTGGAGAAAGGTGGTTGACAAAGCTTCGAAGGCGCCCCAAAGGATTCGGAATCTGAGGGATCGGTGACGGTGATATTTACTTTGGGTTCTTTATACAATGAATGAATTCCGATTTTTTTCCCTTGCTGCAGTTGGCATGTCTGTTGATGGGATATATTTATTGATTTATAAACACATGGTTGGACTTCTTTGAATATCTTCTTTTTAAAAAGACTGTAAGGTAATGTTAAAGTGTTTAAAACTATATACCCCAGTAACTGTTTGACAGTTGAACAACAGAATTTGTACAGTGCACCATGAGAAATGGAAATACCTGGGATTTTAAGATACTGTAAATAATTCTTGAGACATGAACATTTTTAATGTTCACACCTCCGTTCTGTTTGAACAAATAATGCAATATGATTGTTTTGTATTATATAACATGGATGGTTATTTATGACTGCGGCAGCTACGTTGAGTCAGGAAGACTTTGGATATAACTGGTGTGAATATTTAGTTTTCTGGTGGATCTGAAAAGTGGGTGGTGGATCTGAATACAATTTTGTGGTCCAGTATATTTTTTGTTGAAAGTTTGCTCTTTTTTTTTTTTTTTTCTTTTTTTCTTTTTTTTTAGTGTTGGTATCTAAAAGAAAACGTAACCAAAATGTAGTCATCTCATCCTTTATCTGTCTGCAGAATTTGTGTGATTGTAGTTTTGTGCATTGTTTTTATTTGTTTTATCACTCGTGTAGCAAAATCTGTTTCATTATTATTGAATCTGTCTGTCCAGTTGATATTTCTCCCAGCATATGATTATGCCTGCTTGTATGGGTGTGGGTACAAGATGAAGTGCAATGCATTAAATTGATGCTCCAAAATCATCATGCCCCTCAATTTTGTTGTTGTTGGGTTGTTGTTGTTGTTTTGTTGTTGTTTTTTTGGGGGGGGGTGATGGGGTGTAACTGTTTTCTGTGCAAATGATCAATTGTGTTTGTGAACAAAGCATATTTTCTAAACTTTGTTTCCAAAGTCAAGCTGTCCATGTAAAACTTAAGCATTTGTGTTCATATGTTGGGGAACTGATCATGCTGTTGTTTATCTTTTTCTAGACTTTGTCAAGACCTTCCTTTGTTATAGAATTTTCAATCTGCATGGCTGTTTGTGTTGGTTTGTTTGTTTTTTTTTCTTTTCTTTTTGTTTCCTTTTTCTCAATAATCTATTTGAAAATGTGTCTGGGCAATGTTTTACTATGATTTTTAAGTGTGGAGTTGAATAATATGCAATAAAATTTCTGATATTCCTTTTCACATAAATCAAAGTCAGAATAATCCATAAAGAAATGCTTGATTTTCAGATCTATTTTTTAAGGTCTTAGCATATTCAAGAGGAGGGAGCATGGCAGAATCAGGTATCAGATTTTTGATTCTGTGTTCACCAGACTGAACAGGGTATGGAAGAGCAACATCAGATTCCACACAAAATTCCTGCTCTACAAGTCACTAGTGGTCTCCATCCTCTTACATGAATGTGAGACATGGACACTGATGGCAGAAACAGAAAGAAGAATCCAAGCATTCGAAACCAAGTGCTTGAGGAGACTACTACACATCTCCTACAAGGAGCACAAGACCAATGACTATGTGCGGAACCTGATCAGCAACCTTGTTGGGCACCAAGAACCACTGCTGGCGACTGTCAAACGACGGAAGATGGCATGGTTTGGTCACATCATACGACATAACACCCTCTCCAAAACCATCCTGCAAGGGAATGTAGAGGGAGGGCGCAGACGGGGGTGGCAGAGAAAGAGCTGGTCCGACAACGTCAAGGAATGGACCAAAATGACGATGCCAGATCTCCTCACGACAGCTGCCAACAGAACGGCGTGGCGAGCTATGACATCTTCCTCATGTCCCCCCAACGACCCCAGCGGTCGAGGGAATGAACACAGAACACACACACACAGTTCACCAGTGATCAGGGCTCAAGGCCCTGCCTCTGCATGGTGTTGTGTCCTTGTGAAAGGCACCTAGATCTTGCTCACACCACCCAGGTGTTAATGAGTACCTGACTGAACAGATTTTGCTCACGCCACCCAGGTGTGAATGAGTACCTGACTGAACAGATCTTGCTCACGCCACCCAGGTGTGAATGAGTACCTGACTGAACAGATTTTGCTCACGCCACCCAGGTGTGAATGAGTACCTGACTGAACAGATCTTGCTCACGCCACCCAGGTGTGAATGAGTACCTGACTGAACAGATTTTGCTCACGCCACCCAGGTGTGAATGAGTACCTGACTGAACAGATTTTGCTCAAACCACCCAGGTGTGAATGAGTACCTGACTGAACAGATTTTGCTCAAACCACCCAGGTGTGAATGAGTACCTGACTGAACAGATTTTGCTCACGCCACCCAGGTGTGAATGAGTACCTGACTGAACAGATTTTGCTCACTCCACCCAGGTGTGAATGAGTACCTGACTGAACAGATTTTGCTCACTCCACCCAGGTGTGAATGAGTACCTGACTGAACAGATTTTGCTCACTCCACCCAGGTGTGAATGAGTACCTGACAGAACAGATTTTGCTCACGCCACCCAGGTGTGAATGAGTACCTGACTGAACAGATTTTGCTCACGCCACCCAGGTGTGAATGAGTACCTGACTGAACAGATTTTGCTCACGTCACCCAGGTGTGAATGAGTACCTGACTGAACAGATTTTGCTCACTCCACCCAGGTGTGAATGAGTACCTGACAAGTCAGGGAAGGTCATAACAGTGAGAGGAGATAACTGGCACCCATCTTACTGAACCATGCCAGACACAGTGGATATGAATTCACTGTCCCGATGGCTAGAAAGGGCTTTTTTTTTCTTCTTTTTTTTTTCTTTTTTTCTCTTTTTCACTTGTGTAAATAAAGTGAGTCTATGTAATAACTCTGTTTCGGTTGTGTGTGTGTGTGTGTGTTTTAAAGAGTTTTTACCTACAGTGGATAAACTGTGTATGTTCTTGTCCTTGCATAGTTCCTTCTTCACTTCTTTCTGCCATTTCCACTCCATTATCTGTCATCGATCCAGTATCACGAGATGCGGGTGAATTGGTCTTTTTATGCATTATTTTAATTGATCTGCCAGCATTATTTTGGATTCTCTTTGACTACTTTTTAAAAAGTGACAGGTTATCAAGTCAGCCCTGAAATGGCTTCTTTGCAGTTTGCTGGGGGCTGTAATCAACATTTGATTTCATTTTGTTTTAGAATGTCCCCCAAATACTGTAATTCGAAATAAATTGATACCACATAAATATAAATCATGTATGTCAATGTTCGGTTTATGCAGTTTATTCAGTGCTGGGAAGAAAACACAACTTAATCTAAGTAAATTCATAAAACTTGGAAAGGTTGTGTAACTTCCGTTACATCTAAAACATACTGGTCAGTATATTTGATTTTTTTTGTTGCAAATCATTAGCATTAGTGCGTGTGTGTGCGTGCATGGGTGTGCATTTTTGCATGTTTCGGAGACATCGTTGGACTGAAGTTGTGATTCAATGAGTATGTATTGTTATTGTATCCTCCACACCCCAAAAGGGGCAAAAGGATTAAATTTCTTTGAATCTTTTGATTTGATTTCTGGTCTATCATCTTTTGTATGTGCTTGCAGGTCAGTCATAGTGTCTGACAGTGATATTGTTAGCACTGTTGTGCTGATTGTTTCTGTCTTGTCAAACATCCGTCAAGTATATGGTGTTCGTCATGCCTGTCTTCTTATTTGCTGTCAATGTGTTTTCTTGTGGTCTCCTGTCAAAAGGTAAAATGCCATTTTGTGTGTTTGTGTATGTGTATGGGTTGTTGTTGTCTTTTCCTTTTCTCATGTCAGTATTTTCTCTGTTTTATGTTGTTGTTTTTTTGTTTGTTTTGTTTTCTTTCACTCAGATATCACTTTTATGAAGGATACTGAACTGCCAGTAAATAAACTTGTTTTTGTTCATCACTGGCTCTGCCTTGGTGTATGTATTACTTAATTAATGTATGAGCTCTTGAGTATGGCTTTTTTCTCCTTTTTTTTCTGGGGCAACTGTGTGTAGACAGTATTACCCAATTATGTGTGTAGGTAGTATTTCCATTTGTCAGCACGATGTGTTCTGTTTGACTATGGTTCATTATTAGAGGAATTCACAAGTGTTTCGTGCCATTTAACAAAACTGTCCTATGTGAGCATGTGGCTCTTTTTTGTTTTCCTTTTTGGTTCTAATTCATATTTAAAAATGTAATAAATTCCAGTACTTTCAAGTGAAGATCTTGATTGATGTTAACTTCTTGTCACTATATGTTGAACAAACCTGAGAAACTACCTGCTTTCTCTCTCTCTCTCTCTCTCTCTCTCTCCCTCTGGAAGCATCAAACTGATGTGGAATGGGACTTTCTTGCAATCCAGTATTCCTCAACAAAAATCGAATTCAAAGTGACCTGTAGATGACCATGCAACAAACTGAGCATTTATTTTCAGATAAATGTATAGATAGTTTCTTACTGTCGACAATGCTTGATATGTGTACGAAAAAAAAAGAAATTCTGATGTTCATCAAGCAGTCTACATTGTCCTTCAAACTTTTTTTTAATTTCACAAATTTCTTAAGATGAAATTGTACATCTTCTCATCTTCTTCATCTTCGTTCATGGGCAGCAACTCCACGCTCATACATGTAGGCTTTTTTTTTAGCCGATTTTTAAACCAACATGTACACAGCCATACTCTGTTTTCTGTGGTGTGTATGGTGGGTATGTTCTTGTTTCCATAATCCACCTAACACCATCATGGATTGCAGGATCTTTAACTCACTCAGTACGGCCAGTCCTCTCTTCTCCTCTACACAGACCCCTCGGATGTCCAGTGGGTGTCTGAATGACCCAACCTTTAGCTTCCGTCGTCAGAAATGTGGTATTCTTTGTCAACATTCACCTCTTCAGTATAAGAGCCTTCCGCTTGCAATATTTTGATGATGGTAATTGGGGTGAAACACTGTTAACATCGTCTCTTTCGCCGTTCGTATGGAGAGAGTTAATGTGTGTATTTGATCATCTGCATGCTTACGCATACGAAGCACAGCAGGTCTGCACATATACTGACCTGTGAGATCGGAAAAATCTCAGGTGCTCTGAAACCTGGAATTAAACTCAGGAGACTTAAGCAATAATTTGTATTTGTATTTGTATTGCTTTTTATCACAGCAGATTTTTCTGTGTGAAATTCGGGCTGCTCTACCCAGGGAGAGTGCATCACTACACTACAGCGCCACCCGTTTTTTTTGTATTTTTTCCTGCATGCAGTTTTATTTGTTTTTCCTATCGAAGTGGATTTTCTACAGAATTTTGCCAGGAACAACCCTTTTGTTGCCATGGGTTCTTTTACGTGCGCTAAGTGATGCTGCACACGGGACCTCGGTTTATCGTCTCATCCGAATGACAAACATCCAGACCACCACTCAAGGTCTGGTGGAGTGGGAGAAAATATCGGCGGCTGAGCCATGATTTGAACCAGCGCACTCAAGAGTCTCTCGCTTCCAAGGCGGACGCGTTACCTCTAGGGCAGCACTCCACTCCAATACAGCGCTTGAACCATTCAATCACCACAACTGTTGAATTCGTACATAATTTGACAAATAACTCTTAACACCTGAACAGATCTGTTTATTTTTTATTTCACTTTTAACAGCAATGGTAATTTACAGTAGTGCAACAGCATCATTTCACCACCACACAACCAGTGATATCAAACATTCATATTCCTCATTGCAATCTTGTCCGTTTCTGACACTTGAACGACAATATTACGAGCATCACGAGTAACTGTCATTATCTAATGCTGTTCTGGCCTCAAAGATAGCACTTCTGACCAACCATGGATCGAACATTTATTTTGAAACCATGGTTCCTGCAGACTGTCAGCAATAGATGTAGCATACCACAATCAGCCCTTTCTTTTATATGTCTAGCCATTTCTGTACATCAAATTGCTACTTAATGTCAACCCACTTTCCATGCAATTTTTTCTTCTCTGTCACCTCACAAAAGCTTAATCAAAACCTCTCAAAATTTATCACACGAACGAGTCAATCCATGGTGATGTTGAATATGAAATTACATCTCCTGATCTTTCACAACTGTATTTGTTGTTGAAAAAACACCTTGAACAGCACACCTCCGTATTAGCAGTTGACAAATGTTCACTCTCAGAAAAAAAAAGCTTCTTTGAGTCAGGTTTCCATGGACTGAAGTTGACTTTTCTGGTATAATCAGCATTTTTGTGTTCACCAATTCTAAAGGTCAGCTGTTTTCTTCTTGCAAAGGAATGTGCAGATGTTGCAGTGGTGAGACTAGAGTTTTAGAATTAAGAATTTTCTACAACCCACACACACACAATCAATCTTTGTTTCACAAAATAAAACAGACAATTGAAGCCACCCTCAATGAATTATCTTTCTTCTACACACACTCCGTTCTGGGCCTGTTTGTGTTGCTCTTGCTAGCATTCAGGTATGCAACATCTACAGACACCAGCTGTTCTACGTTGTGTTGCTCTTGCTCACATTCAGGTATGCAACATCTACAGACACCAGCTGTTCTACTCTCAGCCATTTAATCAATCCCCTAAATTCTCGTCTCGACCAGTCTTCAGCCATTATGTCAACAATGTCTTCTTGCCAGAACGCATAACAACATGGGACACGACAACTCTGTCCACCCCTTCTCCCAAGCAGCTTTCCCAGAGCTCAAGAGGACAGACACACACTGCAGCACACAGTTTCAGTTTCAGTTTCAGTTGCTCAAGGAGGCGTCACTGCGTTCGGACAAAACCATATACGCTACACCACATCTGCCAAGCAGATGCCTGACCAGCAGCGTAACCCAACGCGCTTAGGCCTTGAAAAAAAAAAATGAAAAAAAAAAAAAAAGAAAAGGGGAATAAATAATAGATAAGCTTACATAAATAAATAATAATTATAATATAGAAAAAGGTAGTAGTAATAATAATAATAAAAAAAATTTTAAAAGCACACAAACAGACCCCAGTCCTCGTAAGCATTCTGAAGACATCACCGACCTACTCAGCTGCCTTGTAATCCTTTGTACTTCTTTGTGGGGTTGGGTGGGGTTGGGGGGGTAGAGGCAGGGGGGGAGAACCTTGAGATTATTCATATCAATATGACTTTGTGTTCATAATATTCTATTGTTGAGAAAATAAAAGCAGTCAACAAACGAAATTTTAAATTACAACAAAAGAATATTCTATTCAATGCATGTTCACAACATTACTTTATCAATATTTTTTTTTTCTCTATTAAACAAGAACAGGAAAATTCAACACACAATTAATATGTATTCATTAAACGAGTGTTTGCAATATTGTGGTAATATATAGGACAAAGTGCAAGGTAAAGAAAAGAGCAAAATATAATGACATAGCATGCACCCTTCATCCCACATTCTCCTTTCCTTGTGGAAAGCAGAAATAAAACAATTTTAAAACATTCACAGCCAGGTTCACTAATGGCACTACTTCCAGCTTGGCGTCATGTTATAAATGTTCCCACATCTACATCCAATCCGTTCTCTATTATGTGCAGAATCCTACTCATGTAACTTAAGTTCTTGCATGGTAACTAATGAAAACTAACAACGAATGAAGGAAATAAGAAAACCATCATTCCAGTTTTAAAATGAACTAAATCTTCTGTGTCCATAGCATTGAACTTAAAAGAAGGCTTCACAAATCTCCAGACACTGATCCAAATTTCTCTCCACATTCTAAACTTGGTTCAATAAACAAATGCTAATTTTCCTTCTGTAAAACATCCAGTAACCAAACCAAGAATACCTCAAATGTTCAATTATCCTTGTTCATTGAAATATTCAGTGTGTTCTTTCACTATCAAGTTGATATTCAGAGGAAAATAAAACGGAACATTTTGATCGGCAATAAAGTGGAGTGATGGCCTAGAGGTAACGCATCCGCCTAGGAAGCAAAAGAATCTGAGCACGCTGGTTCCAATCACGGCTCAGCCGCCAATATTTTTCTCCCCCTCCACTAGACCTTCAGTGGTGGTCTGGACACTAGTCATTCGGATGAGACGATAAACTGAGGTCCCATGTGCAGCATGCGCTTAGTGCACGTAAAAGAACCCACGGAAACAAAAGGGATTTTCCTTGCAAAATTTTGTAGAAAAATTCACTTTGAAAAGAAAAAAAAATAAATCTGCAAGCAGGGGAAAAAAAAAAGGGTGGCGTTGTAGTGTAGTCATGCACTCTCCCTGGGGAGAACAGCCCGAATTTCACACATAGGAATCTGTTGTGATAAAAAGAAATACAAATACAAAATAAAAATGTATTTTACAAGAAGTTAATAATACCAACATCAAGCAACCCAACAGGTAAACTGTAAGCTGAGAAGTGCTGGAAATCAAAGCCCCCACATTAAGCTGTACACACACATAATCGAGTCACCATCTAAACCATCAGAATTTTTACCCACTTGAACAATAGACAAACTGTCAACCGATGACCCAATAAACCACAAAACCCATCTCGGGCCACCAGTCACATTCAAACTAACTCTTGAGAGTATAAAGAAGGAACCAAGGAACACACTCATTTCAACGGTTTTCAATTAGTTATTTTCTGTGCAGCTGCTCTTTATATCAAAATAGTGCGTTTCCCCCTGTTATAGTTATTTTCTATACAGCTGCTCTTTATATCAAAATAGTGTGTTTCCCCCTGTTATAGTTATTTTCTGTGCAGCTGCTCTTTATATCAAAATAGTGTGTTTCCCCCTGTTATAGTTATTTTCTGTGCAGCTGCTCTTTATATCAAAACAGTGTGTTTCCCCCTGTTACCATCAGTGAACTGGTTATTAACTCCCCTGCAAATATAATATGAATTCACAAATGGATAAAAAACATCAACTGTTCACACCTAAAAACAACAAAAATAAGAAAAGGGATTTTTTTTTTTAATTTGTGACACAATGACAAATGATGCACAAAACAAAAAAGCAGTCAATGTCATTACAATCCACAGAATTATTTTTCCAATACCTATTCTTCCAAACTCAAAATTCCAAATTATCACCATTTCTGGTTTGGATATGTTATCTTCTCACTATGGTAGTGTTTGATTTCTTTGAACATATCTTGATCCGTTCCAGAAAAATTACAATGTCTTTCCACACAAACTATCCATGTTCACTCTAGCCCTCACCACAGTGGTTATATCAAAACTCTTGTCACAATTTTTTTGTTTTTGTTTTTGTTTTTTTAACCACAGGATGCCACACAAACCAAAATACCCGAACACGCATACACAATAACCACAAAGCGGACCATGTGAATGGCAACTCAGAGACAAAGACAGTATCAGTATCAGTATCAGTAGCTCAAGGAGGTGTCACTGCGTTCGGACAAATCCATATACGCTACACCACATCTGCCAAGCAGATGCCTGACCAGCAGCGTAACCCAACGTGCTTAGTCAGGCCTTGAGGAAAAAAAAAAAAAAAAAAAGGTGAATAAATAATAGATAAGCTTACACAAATAAACAAATAAATAAATAAATAATAATTATAATATAAAAAAGGTAGTAGTAATAATAATAATAATAAAATAATAATAATAATAATAAATAAATAAATAAGAGACAAAGACAATAATGAGTCATACTTCTGTACACTTTCATCTTTTGAGAAAATAGGTACAAAAAAAAAAAAGGGGGACGGAGAAAAATGGATAAAGTATATGGAATAGAAACCTTTCAAGACATACCCACTCACAGTCTCTTGACAGTCAAGATATTATAAAAATAAAATAAAATAATCCATTCATTACGAGTCACTCAGGATTACTCATGTCTCTCCTCTCCCTCTCTCTCACCTGATGCTTGTTCACATGAGCACATGCCAACAGTTTCACATTTATCACAAAACGCTTTGTCTTCATGGATATACAGGTCTAAGGCCATAGAGTATTGATAATAGTTATAATACCTTCATCCCTCCAAGGCATAGCAGTGAGAGTGGAAATGAAAGTGAGTGATGGACCCCACAAACAGAAATTCACAGCGCCCAAAATGAAATAACTGACAACCAAAATGTGCTTCTCTTACACAAACCTTTGGCAAAACCACAATGAATAAAAAGAATAAAAAATTTTCAATGATTAATTATATAAATATAGTTAAGCAAGTTCATGTTTAAGCGTTGTCAACATAAACAGCCATCGGAGTGCTGAACATAATTCAGTAAATTGAAAAGTAACATTAATAATACACCTACCAACATCTCACACACATGCATGCACACACACACACACACACACACACACAAACACACTCACACACACACACACTCACTCACTCACACACGCATGCATGCATACACACAAGCACACACACAAATACACACATACAAGCATGTGCACTCACTATCATAAAAGAATGAAAACGCACACATTACCATTAAAAAAAAGTGGTTGATCAAATTGTGTGAATTTCCACATGCATAATATACTTCACAAAACATGTTACAGTAAAACAAAGTGGCAAGCAATAACTTTATAAGAATTTCATATTTAATATGTAAGAAAATAAAAGCAAACAATAAAACACAAAGCCCGTTTCTACATGTTAAAAAATGATATGAATTACAATCTACACACCTCCTGTACAACTGGATATGATTTTTACAACCAAAGAGAGTTAATTATAATCAAATCCAGATCAACCATGGATGATAATCATTATGCCCAAAACAAAACTTCTGTACAAAGACGAAGTGAATATATCACGAGCAAAAACCAACCTGTCTCCTATTCTTGAGTGAGAAAAAAAACTAACAGTCTTCTTTCTATCTTCATCAAATATTGAACACTGGAATTAAACTTTAACACAACAAACCAAGGGCTTCAGTACATGACTAAATCAATCAAACTTTCTGCCATTTTGTCTTCCTGACAATCACCATAATATGTCTGATTTATGACTGAACAGTGTTTCTAAAACACTCCTATCTTTAGTTATACATTTCCCACTCTTCTCACAGAAAAACATACGTATCTTCCAAAGAAGCTGACATTTCCACCCCCTGTTGTCTAAGTTGCATAATTTTGATTTCATTTCATCAAACAAGTAAACATGATGCCATCATTAGAAATTCTATGACTAGATAAGAGGATAACATGAGATTCTTACTTGGATACCTTTCTTCAATATTTTCCTTGAGACAAGTTTGACACCAGGGAAAATAAAGAACCCATGGTATCTCAGACATGAAAATTTTCATGACAAAATAAGATGCACTGCAGTGGTGGAATAATACATAAATTTCAAGAGAATAAACAGCATCTTTTAAATGTGCCCTAAGATACTCAGAAGTCAGAAGACAAAGAAGCAGCATCATCATTCTGAAGTCAGACAACAATGGAATAACCTTCTTCAGAAGACTCACCAACTGCAATCAATCAATTTTCTTTCAAACCACCTCCACATTACCTGAGCGATCAGGGATGTAGCTGGGCTATAGATTTCCATTTTAAAGTACAACTCAATATAAATCTGACAGCCGGATTACGATGATACGAGGGTACATGACAGTAGCTGTGCGACTGTTTTAAATTTTTGATAAATATTGTGAGCATGCTTGCACTGATAAAATAAAAAAAGAGGGGGGGAAAAAAAGACACCCCCCCTCCCCTCCGCCACCCTCCCCATTAGCAATCAAAGCCTACTGCATCTGAGCAATGAACACAACTGGCACATGTGAAGCCATGGATCTTGTGATCGGTGCACTCATTCACACACAGCAAGATAACTCATTCACACACCTATACCTCCACTGTGCCTTGGCTGGTAGGTAACCACGCTGCTCGACTGTGAGATGAACAACAGAGAACCACAAGGAAACACAATACTTTTAAAAATTTAAGTACGAAACCCATGGTCACAAATAATGTGTGCCTGACCATCCTCCACCAAGGAAATCAACAACAGCAAAACATTCCCTCCATCCAAAAAAAAAAAAAAAAATCCTAATAAAATTATTCTCTATTAACAGAATATGACTTCTTCTTCTTCTTCTTCTGAGTTCACTCGTATGCACACGAGTGGGCTTTTACGTGTATGACCGTTTTTACCCTGCCATGTAGGCAGCCATACTCTGTTTTCAGGGGTGTGCATGCTGGGTATGTTCTTGCTTCCATAACCCACCTAACGCTGACATGGATTACAGGATCTTTAACGTGCGTATTTGATCTTCTGCTTGCATATACACACGAAGGGGGTTCAGGCACTAGCCCACCAGGCGCCCACCAGGCGCCGTCACCGTGATTCAAACCCGGGACCCTCAGATTGACAGTCCAACGCTTTAACCACTGTTGACCTGGGAGATCGTAAAAATCTCCACCCTTTGCCCACCAGGCGCCGTCACCGTGATTCAAACCCGGGACCCTCAGATTGACAGTCCAACGCTTTAACCACTCGGCTATTGCGCCCATCAACAGAATATGACAAATTTACTGGGAAGAAATTTGGAAAGCATCAGCTTACAATGTCTGAATACTTTCAGTTCAGTTCATTATCACTTGACCATCATCATGCTGAAAGCGCTGGTCTTCATAAACTGCCAAAATAAGAGAATGTATCATGTGGATCTGTAAAAAAAAAAACCAATAATAAAGAAAAAAAAATTTTTTAATTTTTTTTAAACACTTCCTGAAGTCCTCTTTTTGGGACATGCATACTTCCAGTTTTATTCACATTCTCTTCACATCCTCAGTACTTTCCTAAAGATGAAGAATTTAACACTGCTAAAATTACCATCAAGCAAAACATCCATACCATATGATGATGTATTTTTCTTCAAGCAATTTGTACTTGAGTACAATCAAACGCATCTTTGCATCGCATTTTTGATCACCTCGTAATCATAATCAAACCAATACAACTGGAAGAGGTGTACTGATTGCATTGTTTTTGTGCTCTGGTCCCAGAGACAAAGTGAGTTATACTGCAAAACATACACAAACACACACACACACACAAAACACACTCAACGTGTGCCAGTGCGCACGTGTGTGCGTGCACACGCATGCACGCACACACACACACGCATATATATATTTACACATGCACTTGCACACTTGTGCATGGACGTACACCAGCACAAAAGCATGTGCACACACACAACCACCCATTATTACACACACCCTTATCATCCCATCCACCAGAAACCTTGAAAAAAATTTGGGAGGGTTTGCCTTTTCCTTCCTTCATTTTTTCTTTTTTTGTTGTTGTTGTTGTTGGTTTGTTTGTTTCCAGTAAACTATTCCAGAAACAAACATAAACCTCTCTTCCTTCTGATCTCACTGCTCCTCCATACCCAGCCCACTCTCAAACCATTGGGGGAAAAAAAAAAAAAAAAAAAAAAAAAAAGAAAAACAAGACAAGGTCTAATGGAATGCATAGAGGAGGAGGAGGATCAGACAGACGGCTATGACGCCACCAAGGACCAGCGTGTCTCGACGTTTCCGCAGGTGTATCCTCTGCACCAGACTGTTGATCACAGGGAAGCGATCTGACATGGGGGTTAAGGTCTCCTCAACTCGTTTCCTCTCAGTATTGTGCAGGAGCTTTTTTTTTTTTTTTTTTTTTTTTTTAAAGCACACATGACATACTATATTCAACCTTTTATCACTGTCTTTGACTTTGCGGGCATTTTTTAGTACCACACATGACACACTAATTTTATCCCCTTTTCACTGCGTTTGACTTTAGTGGACATTTTTTAGTACCACACATGACACACTAATTTTATCCCTTTTTTACTGTTTCACTTTGCGGACATTTTTTAGTACCACACGTGACACACTAATTTTATCCCTTTTTTACTGTTTCACTTTGCGGACATTTTTTAGTACCACACATGACACACTAATTTTATCCCCTTTTTTACTGTTTCACTTTACGGACATTTTTTTTTTAAGGAATCAAAACTAACTACAGCTATATATATATACTACTCCCTTCTACTGACATATGCAGCATCCTCTATGCTCGAAACTATGCTCTAAACTGCAAGGTCAACAGTGTGGACACCCGACAGCGCAATGTAAAAGGATACTGGCCAAAGAATTGACCCGCTGTGTGATGGAATGCAGAACCCTGTTTTGACTGGCCAGGTTTTCCTTGGTGGCAATGGCAATGCTGCAATCAGCACAAAAGCACATTCTATAAACATCCCGTCTCTCTTTGGCAATGCTGAAATCAGGCTGTCTCCCTTTGGTTGTGCTGAAATCATGGGGAAACCACATTCTATAAATATCCCGTCTCTCTTTGGCTATGCTGAAATCAGGACGAAAGCACATTCTATAAACATCCCATCTCCCCGCATTCTGTTTCCTGCTGTATCAAACACTGGAACTCTGGACTCCCACTGCTAAACTGAAATGAAACACAGGAACTGATTAGAAAAAAAAGGTTTTAAAAGTTTCCATTAAATGAATCAAATCACTAGGAACAGACAGACAGACAGACAGACAGACAGACCGACTGACAGACATGCAGGCAGGCAGGCATGCAGGCAGGCACAAAGAGAGAGAGAGAGAGAGAAACAGACAGGCAGAGAGAGACAGACAGACAGACAAACACACAGGCAGAGAGAAAGAGAGAGACAGACAGGCAGAGAGACAGACAGACAGACAGACAGAGACACAGAGAGAGAAATGAGAGAGAGAGAGAGACAGAGACACAGACAGAGAGTGGAAGAAACAGAATGGGAAATGGGACAGAAACATGGAAAGAGAGAAAAACAAAAATCAAGCAGTCAGAAATATGACAAGTTTTCTATTTCTCATCAGTCTTTTTTTGTTCTGCATACCTTGCTGGGAGGCTCAACAATCAGTAAATCGCCTATCAGTTCACTTCACCAAAATACAATGTAGTGGTTCTTTAAAAAGAATACAATTCTGTCACGGACAAGTTTATTGATCGTTTGATGTCCCATTCAATCAACAGTAACGAGTGCTCACATCAATACTGTAGAGTGTGCTATTAGCTGAACGAACAGATCGTCATGTAAAATCAAAAACATAACCCTTACCTGATCTGCTCATCCACCAAGCGTTCTGAGCTGAAAACAAATATAATAAATACAAGTGATTATTTATCCATAAACTATTGTGATACTTACATAAAAAAAACAACAACAAAACATGTGTAGTTGAAACATGTTAATTATTTATCTAGGAATTATTGTGATACTTACACATAAAAAAAGTATCATGTGCAACTGAAATATGTTAATAAAAAATAAAAAAAAAAAAAATCCATTCACTATTATCCTGGCTTATTCCTGCTTATACAGAAAGGTGTCCAGTATTAATCTTTATACTGTAGAATTCAGGTAGGTAGTGGTACATACATTTTCTTAAATTTATTCCAAAATAAAGACTTTTTTCCCCTTTTTTTTTTAATGCGAAGGAAAAGAATGACAATACTTAACCCTATTCTCCTGGAATTCTTTCATTCAGCACCATCCTACCTTCCACACACACACACCATCACCACCACTACCACCACCATTCAAAGTCAAATATGTTTAAAGAATAGTCAAAGATGACAGAACTGCATCTGCATCTTACTACTGAACACAGAAATATATAACCGCATGTGTACATACTTTCTTATGTGGTCATTTTCCTTCAGATATAACTCGGTGCGTCGGTTCAACCCTGTGGAATTCTTGTAAGTACTGAAACAGACAAATCAAAACTGAATAATACACACCCTTTCATAAACACACATATAATCACACACTCAAACACACACACACACACACACACACACACACACACACACACACAAAGAATAATCAAGGAAGCGAAACTCCAAACAGTAACAGCAAGCACGTTCCACACGCCCCCTTGCACTCCCCCACCCCACCCATACACCACACAAATTCCTGAACTAGCCTGCAGTGCTCTTACTTGATTTCTCTGCGGACAGACCCCAGCAGATCCTCCCGCTCCCTGATGGCTGCGATGTTGGCGTGTGTTTTCTTGTACTCTTGCGTGTAGTCCTGCAGAATGGCGCGGTGCCGCTGCAAAGTGTGCAGCAGCGCAGCTGTGGGCGAAGTGTGTGCAATGGTCTGTGTGTACTCCACCATGCGGTCGTTCACTTGGGTCAGCTGAAATTTGGAGGTTTGGGATTATGGAAAGCCATTAAAAATTTCTAACACTGATTAATTAAACACACACGACCAAACAAAAAAGGCGCAAGACCTCAGTGCAGTTTAAGTATAAAATTCACATATAATGACACAGACACATGCACACATATGCACACACACACAGTACACAATCTGCCCTAAGTGTTTCTGTTTGAAGAAAGTTAATCATCTAACAAAGTAACTGTCAACAGTGACTTTTGACAGACTCCAAACTCTCATAAGTTTCTTTGGTTTTATAAGCAAAGACAGGCACAATGACGATTTACATCTGATTCTTCTATTTTCTTTTCTTTTTTTTTTCTTTCTTTTTCTTGGGGAGAGCGATGGGGTGGGGGGGGGGGGGGGGGGGGGTTATGGTGTAATAATTCTCATTCTGACTTTGTGTATCACTGCACTGCAACAAAGTAAACTGATTACACCGAATAAAGCACAATGGCTTCACTGTTGGCAAGCTGACATACAGTGAACAGACCAGAGCCCGTGTTTGTTTACCTTGGTCAACAGCTGCTCCACTTCCATGGCCATGGTGTCAAACATGTGTTCACTGCTAGTGTGGTTCAACAATGGAGCTCTGTCGTCGACGAAGGAAAAAAATAAAAATAAAACAATATAGGATTACAACTGTAATTCAAACAAAACAGACATTTACATTCTTCTTTGTTTGTCAAGCCACTACTTTGCCCCTGCAACCAGACAATTATCAAAAAAAGCTGATTTATTATTCACTTATTTTTCTGCTCATACTGCACAGTCTTGTTGGCTGTTACAAGTGTTCTTGCATGTTTCCAAGCTATACTGACAGTGACACATACAAATACACAAGAAACTGTGTCACTGAAACCAAGTAAAA